>NC_137680.1:13945029-13992529 GCF_963989245.1 Nansenia antarctica | reverse complement strand
GCCAGCAAGCCAGCAGGCCCGGCCAGCCATTTTCGACAGGATGTGGCCGCTGTGTCCGTTAACGTGTGCGTGACTTAATCCACGCATCTCCGTCGGCTGCGACCGTGGCACGGTACTTCAAACCTCTGTGTGTTGCTTCCTGACTGGGTTGACATGGAAGACCTTGGCGTGGCACGCCGCTGCTCTCACATGTGTGGTTTCACCTTGAACAGCGATGACTGGCTGGCCCGAGGACTGGCTGGCTGGCTGTGTAATGTCTTGGATCACTTACAGATTGTTGTTATGTGCGGAAGAGAAAGTGTGTGTGTGTGTGTGTGTGTGCTTGCATGTGTGTGTCTGTGTGTAATGTCTTCAGAAACAGCTATCTGGATCTGTCCTCTGGTATCCGGTTGTTTGTGAGTCATTAAATGTGACGCCACGTCTTGTCGGAAATCTAAAAGACTCCATGAGCCCTCCAGTGCTGTGAGAGAGGCTGTTCTTTACCCAGAAGAGTCCCCTACCCCCCCCCCCCCCCCCCTCCACACACACACACACACACCACACACACACACACACACCACCACCCCTTCTGAAACTGTGGTTCTGTCTTTGAGGGGCTTCCCTTACTCACAACCTTGGTATTGGGCTACCACTAATGACCATCGCAATTGCAACTGGAAAGAATTGAACTAAACGGCTGCATTCTCAATGGTTTGAGGCGATGACCAGAATGGCCGCAGAATTATGAGGTAAGACATCGGTGGTGGCCCACTCTCTCTCTATCAGGGGGCACGAAATCCTGGAAACATCACTCTGCCCAAAATGTAATACTTAGGTCTATATAACTCATGGCAAGCCGTTCTGGTAACAAGTCCTTCTTTTATTTGGAATTTGGACCTTTGCTGGTCTAGACACGGCCTATGCCTTGAAACGTTGCCCTCGATGATGTCACAGAGGGGTATACACTTCAATACCCGCATTGAACGATATAGCTGTTTTGCCGCTTATAAAAGAGAGAGGGACGTTTGGAGCTTTTTGGAAACCCAATACACGAAACGATCGCATATGTTTGTGTGTGTGTGTAGTGTGTGTGTGTGTGTGTGTGTGTGTGTGTGTGTGTGCGTGTGTGTGTGTGTGTGTGGAAGGCAGAGGAAGAGAGGGGTAATAGGGAGAGTCTGGAGGGACACAGACAACTTGGACGAGTGTAGATTTAATTGGGTACAGCGAACACTCGCTGGGTGACTGTCAGCACTTGTGAGGGAGGGAGCGTGATAATGGGAAAAGCCTGAGCTGCTCCGCCCCTCTGCCTCCCCTCCTGTGTCTCCCCCCCGAGCTCTCCGAATTCTCTTTCTCTTCTCTTCCCCTGCTCCCAGTCTATTCTCTCTCCCCTTGTCTCCCCTGCCCTCCTTCTTCCGCTCCTCTCTCTGCCCTCTCACTTTCTCCCCTCTCTCTTGCCCCTCGCCTACTCTCCATCTGTGCCCCCCTTTCTCTCCTGTCTTCCACTCCTCTATCTCTCTCTCCTCCTCCCCTGCCTCGCATGCCCCCCCCCCACTCTTTTCTCTCCCTTCTCCTCTCCTCCTGCTAAGTCTTCTCTCCCCTGTGTCTCCTCTTTTCTCCTGCTCCTGTTTCTTCCCCCTCCTGCTCTCCCCCTCTATGTTCTCCCCCCCCTCTCTTCTCTCCCCCCCCTCTCTTCTCTCTCAGCTCCTCTACGCCACGTGGACTACGAGTCATGACATTTCTCCAGGCGGTGATGAAATCGCTGTGGAGAGACGGACCAGTGAGGTGCAAGCTCATATATTCACACTCTCTCTCTCTCTCTCTCTCTCTCTCTCTCTCTCTCTCTCTCTCTCTCTCTCTCTCTCTCTCTGTCTCTCTCTCTCTCTCTCTCTCACTCTCTCTCTCTCTCTCTCCCTCTCTCTCTCTCTCTCTCTCTCTCTCTCTCTCTCTCTCTCTCTCTCTCTCTCTCTCTCTCTCTGCTCTCCAGGCAGCGCTGCTTACTGCCAGCACGTCATTTTCTTAAACAAATATGTGCAAATCCAATTCTCTTAGTAAAACTAGTTTTTGTCAGGTTTGTGAACGCTCACGACGAGCATAACACCAACACTGTGAACTAGTCATTTTAAACGGCATGCAGTCAGAAACCAGGGGAGGCTGCCGGAGGTTGGAATCGGAGGACGGGCTCATTGTAATGCATGGAACAGAATGAGGACTGGTGTTTGGTACCATTCCTTGTTCAATAAGTGGTGTTTGATACCTCTCGTCATCCCATTCCATGCCTTACCATGAGCCCGTCCTCTGATTTCTACCTCCACCAGCCTCCACCGGTTAGAAAAAATTAGGTCGAAAACATCATTAAGTCGTCACTGACAAGGCATATGATTGTCATTATGAGAACAAAGAGGCTGGATTAGGGAACCATTGGAAACAACCGCTCCAGTGATGTTAGAAATAGAGCAGCGTCTCCAGGCTTTAGTTAGCAGCAGCGATGATGGATCAGTAGTGGCGAGTGGGAGAGTAATATAAGGAGACTGTGTGTGTGTGTGTGTGTGTGTGTGTGTGTGTATGCATTTTGCTGGTGCATGTGTGTGTGTGTGTGCGTGTGCACGTGCTGGTGCATGTGTGTGTGTGTGCGTGTGCACGTGCTGGTGCGCCTGGCGCGACATCCCGGCCTTCCACATCATCACAACTGACCCAGACAACACAGCTGTGTACAATTACGCAATTAATGCCTGGCCTGACGAGCACAAACTGTTTTATATGAGCGAGTCGGCCTGTCCTGTGTGGCACGTGCTGAGGGGGTGGGGGGCGGGGAGGGGGTGGAGGGGGCGGGGAGGGGGTGGGGGGCGGGGAGGGGGTGGAGGGGGGTGGGCTGGTGTTATTCCTCAGTAGTTGGTGGTTCCAAGGTGGTTCAATTGACACCTCAGCACAAAGCAGTGGCAGAAACTGGCATCATCAGGCCGCAAAAAAAATTATAATCAACCTTCGATTCAAATTGGGTTTAGATTATCTCAAAGACAAATATACGGGACGTGTTCTAGCCCCGACTCTATATTCAACAGCCGGCCAGGAAAAGAGAAAAACTCATCTGGTCAAAATTAGTGTCTCTGTCTCCGTATGTCAAAGCTCACAAGGCGGCTTATGGGACACACATACAGTATGAAGCTGGATTCACAGGTGCGTGGAGGTTGAGTCGTTGGCCCGCGCTTAAAGTTTACAGCACTATCTCTCCTTTTTCTGTGGCTTACGACTCCTGCGAGGATAATAATGAAGAAGTACAGGTTGTTGTTTTTTTTCGCTCGTCTCGTGGTCAACGTCACGGAAGCGGAGTAGTAGAAGAGAGAGAGGGAGAAAGAGGGAGAGGGGGAGAGGAGAAAACAGGGTCGAGGGTGCACATATGGTAAATGAATTGAGGGAGGTCGCTCAGGGGGGACCCGACCGCGTTCCCTTTGCTGTTTGGGAAGACCAGCGTCACTGAGGGTTTTCTTGACCTCATTAATCACTTCCTCTCCCTCTATGAGGTCACCCTGGCTTTGAGTTGAGGACGCCACCGTCGGGGTAGCCTACCGCAGGGCCTAGCGAAAGGGGGGGATCAAGAGCAGACTACAGACTAGGCTTTACCTCCCACCTCCCCTCCTGTCTCTTGCGGCTGATCTTTCCACGTGGAGACTGAGGTAATGGTTGGAGGTCACTGAGAAAATTCAATAAGAAGAAGAAGTCACGTAAGAAGTCAAGTCCACTGAGGCTGAAAGTACCAAAAAATAGGGACTTAGAGGATCACGTCTCCGTACCGGTTGACTGCCCTGCCTTTTTTAATTCCTTCATTTTTTTATGAAATCGTAAAAGAAACGTCATGCCATTTAACGCAGCGTTTCTCAACAGAGTTGTGCTCTACCTCATGCTACTTGGTTTCTCTCTCTCGCTAGGCTAAGTAACTGGTAGCATGTGCGGCTAAGGGTAATTACCGCTGGTGACACCGTAAGTAAAATATAACAAGCAGCGCAGGGTCTGCTGGTGAGATCACCCCGTGGATGAAGTGCTCTCCTGGGACAAGGGGAGACTTCAAGAAGCTCCTGACCCCGGCGTAACTCACTGATGACTAGCATGTGTGACTACTAGTGTGTGGGTCAGGACAGCTGCTTCAGACACTGTGGAGCTGCAGGGGGAAAAGAAATTGGGGAAAATGGAAATGAAGACCGTAGCCTATATAGATTAACCACCACCCACTCCTCCCTCTGATATCAGAATCTAAATCTCTGTGTGGCTTAAGTTGGTAGAGCATGACACTAGCAATGCTAAGGTCGGTGCCGCATCAATATGCCGACGGACCGTTGTGCCGACAGCCCTCCCTGCATGTGAATGCTCTCCGCTTCTCTGTTACGGTACATGTGGGAAAACGGTACATGTGGGAAAACTACGGTTAGGGTTAGGTGCTACGTCGACTTGGTACATGCTGGCATGGTCTAACCCTAACCCTAATCCTATCCCTAACCCTAACCCTACCCCTAACCCCAACCCTAACCTTAACCGTAGCACCCTAGCACCTAACCCTAACCCTAGTTTTCCCACATGTACCGTCCCACATCTCGCAGAAATCCGCTAATAAACTGTCGGCATCGTGGTCCGTCGGCATCGTGGTCCGTCGGCACAGCGGGTGGGCCCCGCTAAGGTCGTGGGTCAGCCGTATGATGCACACACCTGTCGGCTAATATACATTATTATATAGTGTCGATTCATGAGTATAGTACATATTGTAGTACTGTTCATGAGTATAGGGCATGAGACTATTCATGAGTATAGTACTGTTCATAAGTATAGCGCATGGAACTATTCATGAGTATAGTAGGCTACTGTTCATGAGTATAGTACATAGTGCTATTCATGTATAGTACTTTTCATGAGTATAGAACAATTCATGAGTATAGTACTGTTCATCAGTAGGCTATAGTACTTTTCATGAGTATAGTACACAGTACTATTCATGTGTATAGTGCTATCCATAGTATATGAGTATAGTACTCATAGTATATTCATGAGTATAGTCCATAGTACTGTTCATGAGTATAGTCCATAGTACTGTTCATGAGTATAGTCCATATTGCTGTTCATGAGTATAGTCCATAGTACTGTTCATTGCAGCAGCCAGTGGAGCTATCAGTAATCACCTCACTGTTTATATAGGAGTCAAACGACACATTCATTCTCATCTGATTGTCCTGAGGAGTGAAATGAGCTCACTCTTTCCAACCTCTTTTCCTCAGAGATGGGTCTTCGTTGTATGCTTTGTAAGAGATAATCTCCCTCTGTGCTTAGCGAAGTGGGTTTCTAATCATTGAGTAGACTAAAGAGTGTCAGTATTCCCAACAAGACTAGACTAATTAGTCAGGACACCCAGACGTCCAATGACGTCGCTCTCTTCTACCTTCGCTCCCCCTCAACCCTGCCGCCGCCCCCCCCCCCCCCCCCCCCCCCAATCCCTGACCCCCTTCGCAAAGGTAATTATACATCCATTAATCAGATTATGTCATAGGTTACATGTGGCATGCGTTTCGTTATATGACTCAATCTGTTAAGTTAACACTGGGGTCTTTTTATTCCTGTTTCAACAACACTCACTGACACAGACTCTGAGGTCTCATACCAAGTCTGAAGGGATTGGAAACGATTCACTTGTGTGTGGAGATAATTGATCAATTAGTGGGATTATTAAAGCGGACGTTGTTTGGTTAGGCCTGTCTACTGTAAGTGAGTTCTGGTGACACGCTCCTATGTGGTCAAGGACCCAGATGTGTGAAGCATTGGAGGTCCAGCTCTGCCCAGTGAGACATTTGTGTGTGTGTGTGTGTGTGTGTGTGTGTGTGTGTGTGTGTGTGTGTGTTTGTGTGTGTTCAATGTTCCGAACCGATTTCCCGTTTTCGGAGGTTTTCTAGGATGGAAGATTTGTACACGTCCACGTCAAAACACACATACTATAGTACTCTTGATCGCCCTCACATGCCCACGAAGGTGTGGCACACACACACACACACACACACACACACACACACATACACACACATACACACACACACACACACATATATACACACACACACACACACACACACATACACACAGCTTGGGAGGTCTAAGGATTTGGTTGCACCAGAAGTGCTCCATGGTTCTGGTCAGGAGTCAAAATGTCTGTGGATGTTCACCACACCAAGCAATGAGCATCTCTGCCAGTTTCTCCTGAGGTTTCAATGTTTTTCAACATGATTCAACATCGTTTTCTCAAACTTCCCATGGCACAATGTTGACCTTTCAGATTTTGCTGTATGTAAAATGATACACTGAAATATGTGTCATGGTCAGAGTTCCTAGGTATCCTTTCCTTCAAGCTGTTTAGCTACTGGGGCTTTTAAAGCTAAAGTACATATGGGCGATTGCACCATGCAAAGTCTCTAAACTATATAGCGATCGTCTTAGATTTTCATCCCATTTTTGGGGGGGGGGGGGGGGGGGGGGGGGGGGTTATAGATGTTTTTATTAGGAAGCAGTAGCTGCTAATGGAAGCTGTTGAGAGGAAGTGGGACCTGTTTGAAGTGGTGGTTCTGATACTGCAGACTCTTTCATCTCTGTGTGATACCGTCTCTGGCATCGCTCCAGAACTTCATGAGCCGTAATGAAAATCATAATGCATGTTTATAACTGCCCACAGGTATAGGGAAGGCATGTGAGCTGCCTGCATGGTGGCAGCACTGTGGACAGTACATTTGGGAACAATGTCTGTAGCCTAGGTTGGGTATTCGCTTTTATGCCGCCAAAACCTATGAATTAACCCTACCCAGGTAAATGTTATTTGGGATTTTACCATTTTACTGTATTCTGAAGAAAATATCCATACTTTCCTCAGTATCATGTTATCTTCAGCCCTCCTAAAGAAACTACAGTATGCACAAATAATTGGAGGCAGGACTCTCTTTTATTATTTTTCTGTTCTTTTTTTGGTTGCATACATTTATTGTGTGCGTTCCAGTATGCGTCACTTTTGACCAGCATTTCAATTTTGTCATACACATTGGTATTTGGATGTTGTGTGTACCAGACGTTTATTGAACACATGTGTGGAGTTGATAATGATCTCAGATTTATTCTTTATGAGATATTGTCGATCACATTTAAGATGTAATCCAATGAATAAAAGATGTTTCATTTAGCATTGTATAACCCAGAGATACATTTGCCAAAACTGTTTATGATGACTGTTGATGAGTTGAATTATTATGACATGGAAATAGGTATGTCACCCATGGCCTTAGGGGCTCTCATCACGCCAAATCCATAAACCACGAACATCGCTCTCAGAAGGCCGACTTTGAAATGATTGTCTTGGTTTCTCGCTCTGTCTCTAAAATGGTCGCTTTTGACTTTCCATTGAGTCAACTGTGGCCTGCTAACTTGCCTCTCCTTGGGCTCTTTTTCCTTTTTTTTTTTTTTACGGCGGCAGAGATATTTTAATGAACAGCGAAGTGATGAGAAGCCAACCTCTCCATCAGCACCGAGGCCTTATGTCTCGCTGCCCGGGAGATCTCCACCCCAGACAGGCTAAAAAAGATCAAAACCGCCTCCTTACGAACCCTCTGTCATCCCCTAAAGGGATGTACATTAAGAAATAGCTCCCAAACTCGAAAAACAGAACAGTCTACGAAAAAAAAGAGGGTCTCCAACCCAACCGAAAAACAAACACAAAGAAAAAGAGCTTATTTTCAAGCAAACGACCTTGAAAAACCCTCCCTAAAGGCCATCATTAAGGCTGTCTAACGATCAGTGGGTGATGTGTGTGTTCAATCTCTATTTTCCTAAAATGAGGTTGTTTAAGAGGGGGGCTTTAAACGCGAGGTAGGAATCTCACCTGGTTCTCTTTGTTGGCCCGCCAGCTCTACGGCTACATGGAGAGCGAGCCCCTCACCCTGCAGCTGTTCATCGGGACGGCAGACGACCGTCTCCTGCGACCGCACGCCTTCTACCAGGTCCACCGCATCACGGGCAAGACGGTCTCCACCGCCAGCCATGAGGCCTTGCAGTCCAACACCAAAGTCCTGGAGATCCCCCTGCTACCAGAGAACAACATGAGAGCCATGTGAGTGCTCTTTTTCTGTCGTCGTCGTCTTCTACTCCTCTGTTTCTCTCCATCTCTCTCATCTCTCTCACTTCTTTTCTTTTTCGTCCTTCCTTTCTCCCTTTGATCACATTTTTTTTCGGAGAACAACATGTGAGGAGCCTACTGGCTGTCTCTTCGATCGTCTCATCCTTCCTGTTCTTTTCATCTCTCCTGTCTTTGCTCCCCTTCTCCCTCTTTGATTCCTCCTCTTTCCCGTTACCTCTGTTCTCAGAGAACAACACGAGGGCCGTGCGAGTGGTCCTCCGTGTCCTCGCTAGTGTCTATCCTCCCTTTTCTTTCTTTGTCTTGTTTTTTTATACCCCTTTTTTTTCTCTCATTCATCACCTCTCCCTTTTTCTCTGCATCACTAATGGGGCACCTGATGATAGCCGTAACGCAGGCCTCCAAAACACTTCACACTGAATCACATTTAACTACTACTTTTCTACAGTTTCCTAAAAAACAGACCTCTTCACAAAAACAAAAAAATAAGTGTTTTAAGTGTTGGAGCAGTCGCTTGCCAGTACCTTTGGTCCTCCCCACCTCATTAACACTCTTCACACACGTTGTCGATCCACCCTGCTTCACAATTGCCTTTATAAAGTCAGCATAGAAAAGACTCCTAGCACAGTTACACCATTCAGTCAATCCTTTGCGTGCCGTTCTGAGCTACCCTCAGAGAACCTAGAGTTCCAGTAGCCCAGGGGGTAGTCCTCTGCAGGGTGCCCAGGCAGCAGCTCCTGTCCTGGGGCTCCGTTCAGGCTACAATGGGGCCTCCTGGCCCTGGGCCCAGGACTCTGTATTATGGATGAGACACAGTTACATTTTGAGCTGAGGTTGCATAACCTCTCTCACCACCACCACCTACGGTGCTGTAGCTTTACTCTCCTCTGGGTTTCAATAGAGAAATTCACTTTTAAAACGGAATTGATGTCGATTTAATGGGTCTCTATTGAGTTTGATTGTATTTTAATATTTTTTAAATGTTGTGGGAGGCTATGAAGGTATTTGGCAAGAAACTTGAGATATTAGAGATCTTTGACTGGAAAGTGACCTCCCCTGGTTGGACACAGCCCTGGCATTTCCGACCATTCTACCCTTACCTCCTAAACATATCAAATGGAGCTGGGGAATAGGTTGTGGCACCTCACCCTTAAGACTTTACAAGGCACCGTGTTTAAATCTGATATACTAGAAAACTAGTCAGAGGAAGCTAGTTTTCCTTTTGCCGTCAGCCTCTGTGCTCAGGGGAGCAGAGTGGAGGTAGTACTGAGCCCCATGACTGGATACTGAGGCCTGGATGCTCAGACAGGAAGGTGTAGGCCAGGATCTCTCTTTTCTCTCTCTCTCTCTTCTCTCTCTCTCTCTCTCTCTCTCTCTCTCTCTCTCTCTCTTTCATCTCTCAGCCCTCTCTCAAGTGGATGTCTCTTTCTCTCTGTCATCGCCACTCAAGCCCCAACTCTCTCATTCTGTCTAGCCCACCTCCCACCCCTCCTCTCTCTCCCTCTCTCTCTCTCTCTCTACCGACTAGCTGAAAGGTCGTGGTCTGAGAAGGGTTTCTGCTGCGCTGAGCTGACGGACTCTTTCCATGGAGCTGTTAACAGCCACCCTGATAACACTCCCTCCGTCCAGCTCTCTGCTCAGCAGCGCCAGGGCTTCGCTCGCTCGCTGTGTGGGATGCAGACAGTAGACGGGAGACGTCAGACTCTAGACTCATATCAATCTGTCTCTCTCTCCCTCCCATGACCGAGCGAGTTTCCTCTGAGAACGACCTTCCCCAGTTCAAACAGGGACGATGGCCGGCTCCGTTTTTATTACAAAAGCATTCGGGTGTCTGGTGAAATGCAACTCTTACGTCCCTTGTTCCAAATGTTCCCATTCTTACAATTCCAATATGGCTAAATGTTAAATCATGTACCAACCTGTCCTCTATGCAGTGGAATTTTTGAATTCTCTAATGCTCCACAAGTGTAAGGCTATGTTGGCGGGTACCGCTAAGACTTTCACTTCTTTCTGCACAATTTAAACTTCTGCCTGCTAAAGCCATGACTGTCCCGCTCCACGTAGTGCTTATAGGCCATGAAGATAGATGTCTATACTCATTTGACAGTAAAGTGCATAGCAGACTACTCATCATATTTTGTTTGTTTTAAAACTATCACAGCGTGACTGAACACTTACATCATGCATGGCCACTCAATAGCTTGTTGCAAGTGTTATTTTTTTTTACATTTATTCCCAAATTTCTGCCGAGCAAACTGAAGGGGAAAAATAGATTTGTATAAAACCTGACATTTACCATGTTCCAGGAATTCCGCCCAAAAAGCTCACATGTAAAATAATTGAAATGCCAAACCATATCCCATATGTATTCCTTCACTTTTTACCAGCCTCTCTTCGGTTTTATTTAATTTCTTGAAAGGCCAGTATGAAAACCGATGCCTTTTTCCACTAAGAAGGAAAATCCTCCGAACACCCCCCACCCCCAAAAAAATGAAATAAAATAAATAAAGACAGAGAGTGCAAAAAAAAAGAATAAAAAAAAAAAGAGCTAAATGTGGCATTGGTTAGTAACGTTGAAACTGTAAATGTTTGAAATGTTAAAAGTGTTGAAACTCAGTCAAATGGTGAGACGGGAGAAGCAGGCGTTTTGGGGGGGGGGGGGGGAGACAGCAGACAAGAATAAAGTAGCTGTCAGAATCAGTACTCTAGCCAATGGGCTTCTCCTCTGGAAAGAGCGGAGTGGTACCGATGGATGGTGAGACCGAAAGACCTGAGCATCACTCCAGAGAGACCCCTTGTATTCGGGGGCCACTAGGACCATTAAAAGCATCATGTAGACCAATTAACGTCTGACTTAGTCTTTGAAGAACCTGTTGGATTGGGACTGACGCGGTTGTGTTCCGCAGCATTTCCGATCTGTGATCCGTAACGTTAGCTAACTATAGCGGCAGACTCGGGCTGCCGGTCACGTTTCATGGAAGAAAACACACTGTTCACATTTTCTGTTACACAATTAGTCATCAGAGGAATGACCCGTGCACACACCTCATCCCCTCTACGGCCCATTAAACAGCTCACTGTGGGCAGGAGAGAATACCAGAAAGCATTGGGTCATTATAGTGGACATACTGTGCAACAGAGTAGATATCAGGGGGAGGCTGGTGGAGGTAGAAATCGGACGCCAGGCTCATTTGAATTCATGGAATGGAATGAGGAAAGGGTATCAAATATGTGTGATCTTTTCGAACCCAACGACGATTTCTACCTCCTCCAGCATCCGCTGGTAGATATACTTTGTCGTCTGCATGTACAGTAGATCATGTCTCCTAGATGCTCTCATTTAAATGTTCCTCTCGTTAGCATTCATCAGAGAAGCCTAGTGTGGAATCAGCCATAATGTGGATGATAACACTTCTCCTTCTGTCCCTCTCCTGGGTGGCAGAATCGACTGTGCCGGGATTCTGAAGCTGCGTAACTCCGACATCGAGTTGCGTAAAGGAGAGACGGACATCGGACGCAAGAACACGCGTGTTCGGATGGTGTTCCGTGTGCACATCAACCAGCCCAACAGTAGGACCATCTCCCTACAGGCCTCGTCCAACCCCATCGAGTGCTGTGAGTCTACACACACATGCACCTACACCTACACACCTACACACACACACACACACACACACACACACACACACACACACACACGAACCCACCCATACACATGTGTACTCCCCCCCCCCCCCACCACACACACACACACACACACACACACACACACACACACTCATGTGTACCCCCCCCTCCCCCCACCACATACACTTCGCATGGAAGTCATTATAACGTGGCATACACTGTTGCAATCTACTGGGTTGCATTTTTTATGACATACACCGCTCCAAACCAGTTGAAAGCCACTGCATATACGATATATTTTTATATGATACAAAGCAATTTGCTGAATCAGTAGATCCATTGTATGATAATTGATAACTGTGTAGCCAGGCACATATGTAATTCATCCCCCAGTGCACTTTATGGCTGCATTCATATTTATTGTGGTAAAAACCTCCCCATTAGCACTGGTTTCCTTAAGGTCAGGTGCCAGCCCCAAGATCTGGCAGGTTTGGAAGTGTGTGTGGAAATCTCTTTATCTTTGGTGATTTGGCTGTGTGTGATGTCATATCCACCTGAGGTGACAAAGCGGGGTCAGGGGGTTAGGAATGTGCTTCATGTCCCGTAGTTTATGGTCCCGGCTTGATGATGTCAGATACGTACCCCCACTATGGTAGCCTTTATGGGGTCTACAACCATTCAGATAACTTCTCCAGGACCGAAACCCCATTAGTAGGATTTTTCGGATTTCCCTTATATTTTGAACACCTGGGGGTGGGTAAATGTTTAATGGTGTTGTAACAATGGCAGAATGGGTGATAATAGATGAACGAATGAAATAAAAAGCACATTGATGTGATGACAGAATACTATTCATCTGGCTGTGAAGGGTGTTGTGATAAGCCAAGGCCTGGAGATTACACTTATACAAGCAGAGGCAGGTGGTAAATAAAGTATGACTCTAGTCCACGGCAATTCCCTGGTTGAATATGCAAGACAATTACTCTGAAGAAGAATAAAAAAAATAGAAGCTTATTGGGCCATTTTGTTTTAATCAATCGTCCCCTTTTTGTTATGTTTTACGTAAAAAAATAAGCAGCTGTTGTGAAAATAGTTAGGGGTCTTTAAAACGTTGCTAGGAAATAAATTACCCTGTTTCTCATCAAGTCCCACTGAGCCATGGGAGTGTTAGCCAAAGGTAGCTAGCTCGCTAGTTCTGGAGGTCCGGGGATGGATGGGGTGTGGGTTAGGAGTAGTAAGGTGGATCGAGCTGCAGTCAACAGTGGTATTGAGTCTGTCTTTCTGTGTGTGTGTGTGTGTGTGTGTGTGTGTGTGTGTGTGTGTGTGTGTGTGTGCGTGTGTGTGTGTGTCTGTCTGTCCACAGCCCAGCGCTCAGCCCAGGAACTGCCCCTAGTGGAGAAACAGAGCCTGGACAGCTACCCGGCCACGGGGGGCAAGAAGATGCTGGTGGGCGGACACAACTTCCTCCCCGACTCCAAGGTGGTGTTTGTGGAGAAGGCTCAAGGTACGCTGGCCTGGAACAACTTTCTCACTGTCTTAGTCACATTCTTTCTCTCTACCGTACCTCACACACACACAGACACACAGACACAGACACACACACACACACACACACACACACACTGAAACACTTTTCCTTAATATCTCTCTTTCTAAATTATCCCTGTCTGACTCCCTGCTTCCCTCGCTCCCTCCCTTTCTCTCTCTCCCTCTGTTGCGTTCCCTCTGAGTCTCTCCTCCCGTCAAAATAGAGAGGCTCGTGCCAGGGAGCCACATGTGGTGTGCATTAAGGCACTATATTTTTAACCAGAGCGTATTTACATTTGCACAAGTTTCCATTGCCTGTTCTCTGACGCTAGCCACAAGTGAAGGAATGAATCACAAGCAGGGCATGTGCGCAGTGTCTCTCTCTCTCTCTCTCTCTCTCTCTCTCTCTCTCTCTCTCTCTCTCTCCTCTCTCTCTCTCTCTCTCTCTCTCTCTCTCTCTCTCTCTCTCTCTCTCACACACACACACACACACTCTCAGTCTCTTTCACTCTCTTTTCGCTATTCAAGCTCCCTTATTCCCTCTGCCCCACCAACTGTCTTTCACTCTCTCTTATTCAATGTCTCACAGACCCAGACACACACACACACACATACACACACACACACACACACTCACACACACACACACACACACACACACACACACACACACACACATACACACACACACACACCCCCACACACACACACACACACATACACATACCCCCCCCCCCCCACACACACACACACGCACATACACATACCCCCCCCCACACACACACACAGACACTCACTCACTTAAACTCACTCATACTCACTCATACTGTCTCTCCCACTCTCTCTGTGTGAGAGTGGTTTGTTGTTATTGTGATGATGATGATGATGTGTTCATATTGTGTCCATTCATCTCCCCGCCATGTGGGAGGCAGAGATGAGTAGTCAAACATACTGATGATCAAGTTTACAAACAGTCATTTCCCTGATTGCTCCAAAGTGAGGCAAAGAAAAAGGTGTTGGCCAAGACTGAGCTGTGTAAACACACATGATGGTGATCATGATGATCACGATGATCATGATATTGAAGAGGATTGTGGATCTTTGTCGATTTTTGTTTTTACTCGAGATAATCATCTTTCTTTAAACAAAGTTGTCTGTGATTTCTTACAGAGGCAGCCTCGTACTTGTGCCTACTGTCTGGGTGGTGAACCCTGCAGGCTCTAGGACCCTGTGGGGGAGCGGGGTGGGGGGTGGGGGGTTGGGGGGTTGCTGTATCAGCTCTGAGCTATGTGTTTGCTCTTTTTTTTTGGAGAGAGAGAGAGTTTCCCCACGCCTGGTACTGGCTTTGGTCTCAGCTGCTAGGAGGAGATTCCCTACCATGGAATCACCTCTCAGCCAAGAGTGTCCCCACACACACACACACACACACACACACACACACACACATACACACACCCCCCAACCCAGCATCCCCTTCCAGCTGTGTGTGTGTGTCTCTCTCACCCTGACAGCTCACCCCTCATCCCCTTAGAGCCTGTGTAGGGGTGAAGCAGGGGTGATGAAGGGGGGAGGCAGGGGTGAGGAGGGGGGGGTGGGGGTGGGGGGATTGACTTGTTAATGTGCCGGGAGTCTCTCTGTGTTAACTTACTCCTCATGGAGACGGAGGGGAAATCCCCCAGAGAGAAAAAACCCATCGCCTGTCCAGCCAGCCTCCCTCTCACTTTCACCCCCCTTCTACTCCTGCTCACTCCTCTCTCTCTCTCTCTCTCTCTCTCTCTCTCTCTCTCTCTCTCTCTCTCTCTCTCTCTCTCTCTCTCTTTCTCTCTGTGTATGTGCGTGGTATGTGTGTGTGTGTGTGTGTGTGTGTGTGTGTGAGTGTGTGTGTGTGTGTCTCTCTCTCTCTCCCTTTCCCTCCCTCTCCTTTGCCCTGCCATCCCTCTGTCTACAGCAGCTCTCTCTCTCTCTCTCTCTCTCTCTCTCTCTCTCTCTCTCTCTCTCCTCCCTTTTAGTCACTCCTCTTGTCCGTTAAAGTGATTAGGCTGGTGCGGGTCTCAGTGCTGCTGTTAGGATCCCCACACTCCTCTTGCCTGCTATCGACATTTTCACTGGCTGTTGTTTTCTTTCTTGGTGGCGTCCAGAGAGAGAGAGAGAGAGAGACTTCCGAGAAGGTGCACACAGTCAGGGATTCCTTTCATGCACCCCCCCCCCCTCCATCCTCCCTCTATCCTCCCTCCATCCTCCCTTCCTCCCATCCTACCTCCCTCCCACCCTCCCTGTCTCTGTAGGCCTGTGTCTGATCTTATGTAAGCTGTAAGCTGTAAAGGCCCACTACTTCCAGGGTATCCCACTGCTCATTAGACACACACACACACACACACACACACACACACACACATACGTCTTATCCTAATGGTCACAAAAGCTCGTTCATACATCTGGGGAAATGCGCTTACTGTAGGACGTATATTGGCTTTTCAATCACAGTATCCTGCTGTTTTAGAAAGGGTTTGAAGCTTACGTCTCTTTTTGTTGATTTAGGAAGAGAAAAATGGGAAAAAGAAAAAGGCACCTATAAAACATAATCATAATATAAAGTTGTATGCCATAAATCTGGTTTTCTGTTACATTGGAAAAGTTCATGAATAAAAAGCACCCATAAATTGCAACAGCGTTGCACTAATTACACACACAAGCACACACACGCACACACACACGCACACTCACGCACACATACGTACATATACACATACACACACACACACACACACACACACACACACTCACGCACACATATACAGTACATATACACATACACACACCCACTCTGTGGATTTCACAACACCAATCCGTGCTAGAGGTCCAGTGGTGACAGCCATTGCTGCAGCAGCCATCAAAGGTTAGCAGTGCTGCTCATTTTCCAACATGCTCTCCAATAAACAGAACATTCCGGAATCTTGAGGAGCAACAGACGGTTCTAGAGCGTTCCATTTCAAATTAGAAGGATGTATTTTTTTTAAATTATACTTGTATTTTTTTTCTCACAGAAAATGCCCGTCTTTTCAAATCCAGAAGGGTCATGGAGATGGTATAGGGTGTAGAGTGCTGTAGGGTTCGACCTGGTTATAGTGTTCAAACTTTCAGTTAGTTTCACTATTTATAGAATAATTAAATACTTAAATGTCTACTGTTTTGTTGTTTTTACAACTGGCAGTGAAGTTTGATTTGGCAATAACATGAAAGACAGTGATGAATCATCAGAGCATGATTTGAAATTATGATTAGGATACGTGTTTGGCAGGTAAGCCAGAGACTCACAGTTGGCTCTCTCTCTCTCTCTCTCTCTCTCTCTCTCTCTCTCTCTCTCTCTCTCTCTCTCTCTCTCCCTCTCTCTCTCTCTCCCCCTTTCTTTCTCTTTCTTCCTCTCTCGTGTGTTGTTTTGCTTGTTAGTTAACCCCCCTGAGATGCCCTCCCAGTAGCAAAAGAGCAGAGCGCATGGATAATGGCACTGCGGGAGAGCTTAATGCGCCCTGAAAAATAATTACTTCTACTTTTCAAATGTCAGGACCAGCCCCATCGCTCCTCATTGGGGCCCGCCGGAGGACTGATGCAAACTGTGTGTGTGTGTGTGTGTGTGTATATGTGTGTGTGTGTGTTGCGTGTGCGTGTGTGTGTGCATGTCTGCGTGTATATGTGTGTGTGTGCGTGCGCCTGTCTAGCTAGTCTAGTAGCTAGCCCACGGGCCTGTTTGTGTGTTCAGTAGGAAGTGTTTTCAGTGACTCATCTGTGTGAGGGATTCCCTGAAGAGGGGTGAAGCGGAACAGACGAGACCCTCAAAGGGAGGGAGGGCGGGGAGGGGGGGGGGGTGCGGGGGGAGAGGGGGAGGGGGAGACATAGGGCTGAGAAAGTGTTGCTCAGGAACACCGTGGCAGGGAGAGGTCAGGTTTTGTTGATTGATGTCCTGCCCGAGTCCGGTGTTTGTTCCACAGGGTTGAGACACGAACCGTAATAAACGCCAACACCGGTCTGGAGGCCCGTAATCATAATTGTCTTTTTGCATCCAGCTTTTCTGTTCACCTCTGAGCGGTTTCCATTGGCTACACAGCTTTCTCTCTCTCCAGAGATGTGTAGATTAGAGACTGGCCTTGATTCCATCAGTTGATTTCCTCATGTAGTACGGGTGCCCTCCCATTCTACTTGGCTGGGTCTCAGTTGACTCAGGAAAGAATGAGGAGGCTTGAGAGAGATCGTAATTGACTGGAAGCTCATGGTGGATTATTTCATGTGTTGCTGTGTTGGACGGTAAACAGACAGATCTGTTGTTTGTCCTTCGGTATCTCAGAGACTTTTCCGGGTCAAATGGATTTTCGGTGATTTCTCAGTCATTTTGATTACGGTGTGTGTGTGTGTGTGTGTGTGTGTGTGTGTGCGTGTGTGCGTGTGTGCGTGTGTGTGTGTGTGTGAGTGTGCATGTGTGTGTGTGTGTGTGTGTGTGTGTGTGCGTGTGTGCGTGTGTGTGTGCGTGTGTGCATCTGTGCAAGCGCGCGTGTGTGTTTATGTGTGTGTGTTTTGTTTCACTCAACCCTCTCGTTTGGCACAAACGCAGAAAGGCATACCTGGCGCACCTCATGGAGTGTGTGTTCTGGCTTGCCCTGCTTTCCATGGTCGGAGGGAGTGGGGGAGGGAGGAGGGGGGGGTGAGTGCTGGGGAAAGCCTACGCTCTGACTCAGAGGGGAGGGAATTCCCTCGTGAGCAGGATCGCTTTTACATCTGGTCCGATTGGAGCTGTGCCTGGAGCTCTGGAGCACCACACGGCTGGGAGAGAGGGCTCCAGAGCAGGGAGGCCTCAGGTCTGCTCTGCCCCCCCGTCACCCCTCCTCTGTCCCAGGGTAACACTCTGCTTACCTTCACCCTTCTCTTCTTAACCCTTCCACCGCTCAACTGTCTGTGTACGCGTCGTACATAGAGGCACACAGACACACAGACACACAGACACACACACACACAGGCATATACACACACACACACACACAGGCATATATACATACACACACACACACACACACACACAAACACTCACACACTCACACACTCACACACTCCCACACACCCACACTTGGACCAGCCTTGTCTACAGATATCTCAGATTTCACCAGTATTTGGACTGGCAGGGTCCAGAGTGTCATGGAAAAGCGAGGGCCAACCCCTGATCAGGGCCGCCTAACAGATCTTGAGAATATCAGAGTGTGTGCAAGTCAGGTGGCAGCGCGGGTGTCACAAATATGGATCAATAAGTGTATTGTCTGAATTCATAAACAGGAAAAGAGAGAAGAAAAAAAAAATATTTTGCCAGAAATATCTCTGGAAAGAGGAGAAATAAGGCTGGATTGTTTAACGAGGGCCTACGCAATTAAGCCGGTGAATCATATTTTCCTTTCCCACAACCGCCGGAGTGAACATTCTCTGGCCGGTGGACGCTGTTGTCCTGTTGTCGGTGCACCCCCCTTCCCTGTTTCACATAATTTTCTCTCTCTCTCTCTTTCTCTCTCTCTCTCTCCTTCTCTCCCTCCCTCCCTCCCTCTGTTTGGGTATATAAACCACAGGTCACTGTTCGGACAAGCAGCAACACAGCCTAGATTAACAACAATGGCTCCTTAATACCAGGGCTATTCCCAGCCTTCTGCCAGTTTCTACACCTTGTAATGTGTCTCCCTCCGGCCCGTCAAAACCTTCCAGAAAACCAGTGACTCCAGCCCCAAAAATACAACAACATCCACACCTATGGGAGGTTGTCTCTGTTTTGACAGTTGTGTGGGGCAACACAACCGTGCTGACTGTATTCAACACTGAATGTTTGTTTGTTGCCTGGGAATAAGGAAAAAGGGAGTGTGGTGTGTTGGTGGTTCGAACTGTCAAAAAAAAAACTCCCTCTTCTCGTCGGTGATTTGACTGATGAATGAGTGTATTATGCTGTTGTTGTTTTGGTCTGTGAGGGCTCTTCCCACCCGTTAGTCACTGCAGTAGGCCTGCCAGCAGCCCATCTTCCCCACAGCACTCTCAGGTCTCAGACAACAGATGTGTCTATGCTTGTCTAGATCGAATTCTCATTGGCCGGTCTAGGGAGTTCCCAAAGGAACTCCAACTGGAGACTCCAACTGGTGTTTTTTTTTTTACTTGACTGGTGCTGGTAGTGCTGGTCCGGAGTGGGGGGGCCGGGGGGGGGGGGGGTGGGGGGGGTGGGGGGTTTGGGTCAGTGATTCCTTCAGAGAAGACAGAGGTAAAGAGAAAAAGAGAAAGAGAGAGAGAGAGAGTCCGGAGGAGGCCGAGGGAGAGACGGAGGGGGAAGGGGAAGGGAGGGCAGGGGTTGTGTGTGTGTGTGTGTGTGTGTGTGTGTGCGTGTGTGTGTGGGCGGGGGCCCCGGCTCTGTGGAGTAGAGGCGTTGTCGGGAACAGAAGCGTTTTGCAGATGTTGCACGGAAGGAGCGAACGGAAAGTTCTTGCGGTTGTCAGTCCTACGGCACTTTGGTGACCAGAAAAAAGGTATGCCACGTGTGGCACCGTGCCAGCTCAGCTGAGGTAAAACTGAAAGATGTGTATGTGTGTGGCGGGGGGGGGGGGCGGATGGGGAGAGGGGGGGAGGGGGTGGGAGAAGGGGTGGGGGGGGAACTGTTTTCTCTCTTTTGTTTGAATCTTTTCAGAGTAATTACAGGAGAGAGTAAGGCTCTGTTTAACTTCTGCCTCTGTCGATGAGAAACAGAGAGAAAGAGAGAGAGAGAGGGTGAGGGAGGGAGGAGGAAGGGAAAAGGTGGATGACCTGAGAGAATGAGAGAGGGTATTGAGAACAGTAAGGGGGGTAGATAGAAAGAAGAAGGAGAGGTTGGAAAATGAGACGGCGGAAAGTAGTGATAGAATGAAAGAGAAAGGAAAAATAATAGAATACCGAGAGAACGAAAGGGAGGAGAGAGAGAGAGAGTGAGAGAGAGAGAGAGAGAGGAGACTGAAAAACATGTTTACTTGTGGCGGGTTGACGTCGGAGTCTAAGGTTTCCCTCTTGGAGTGTGTCCCAGAGCGGAGGCGGGCAGGCCAGATTCCCTCCTGGTTCCCCCCCAGACGTAATACGAGGACGGATCATCTCCTCTCTGTCCTCCCTGCTCTCTCTCTCTCTCTCTCTCTTTCTCTCTCCCCCCATCCTCTCCTCTCTCTGTCCCTCTCTGCTCTCTCTGTCCCTCAGCTCTCTCAATCTGCTCTCCTCTCTCTCGGCCCCTCCCCTCTCCGCTCTCTCTACCCCTCGTCGCACTCTCTACCCCTCTCCTCTCTCTCTACCCTTCTCCTCTCTCTCCTCTCCTCTCTCTCTACCCCTCTCCTTTCTCTCTACCCTTCTCCTCTCTCTCCTCTCCTCTCTCTTTACCCCTCTCCTCTCTCTCTACCCTTCTCCTCTCTCTCCTCTCCTCTCTCTCTACCCCTCGTCGCACTCTCTACCCCTCTCCTCTCTCTCTACCCTTCTCCTCTCTCTCCTCTCCTCTCTCTTTACCCCTCTCCTCTCTCTCTACCCCTCTCCTCTCTTCTACCCCTCTCCTCTTTCTCTGCCCCTCCCCTCTCCTCTCTCTACCCCTCTTCTCTCTCTCTCTACCCCTCTCCCCTCTCTCTCTACCCCTTTTCTCTCTCTCTCTACCCCTCTCCTCTCTCTTTACCCCTCTCCTCTCTTCTACCCCTCTCCTCTCTCTCTACCCTTCTCCTCTCTTCTACCCCTCTCCTCTCTCTCTACCCCTCTCCCCTCTCTCTACCCCTCTTCTCTCTCTCTCTACCCCTCTCATCTCTCTCTCTGCCACCTCACAGTTTGGTGTATAAAGCGGCACACACACACACACACACACATCACATACACCTCCGCATATCCCAGTGCCACACAGCAGGTCTATCCTAGGGCTCTATCCCCACAATAGGCTCTATCCCCCCCTACTTCAATATCAACCAGATTTTTTATATCACAGATATGCGATAACACAGCTTATCCCAGTTTATCCCTTCTCACCGTGCACCCTGTCCCTCGCGCACATGTGTTCATCCGGCCGAATGAACAGAGAAAACCGCATTATCTGTCTGCGATCTTCTGACGCGCGTCTGTTTTTCTCTTTTCCGCTCTTTTTGCTTTTTAATAATATTACTTGAGGTAACAGATATCCACCCTGCTAAGCTCCAAGCTGACCCCCACCCACGCAGTCACAGACTCTTGACCGGTGATACCCCAAAAACGTGACTGGGATCCGGTCTTCTCTCGTCCGTGATGGGAAAACCACGACGCTATTAAAATCACTGGATTTTTTATAGTCACCGCGGCTCAGTTTCTGGTCCCTGAGTGAGACTGAGGCTTGACTGGCTTGCTTTGGCTGTCCTACCTCGCCGCGTGCACCTGTGTGTGTCCCCGCACGGTAAGCTGGAGAACTAAGTACTTTGACGCCATAGCCTGCCAGCATGGCAGTGCCATAGCCACAGAGAGGCACACACACATACACATACACACATACACATACACACATACACACAGAAACACTGTATATGCTGTATAATTTCACAGTTGTACAGTAAAGAAAGCCAGCGCGGCACTACCATGCACTTACTTACATACACACAGACACACACACACACACACACACACACACACACACACACACACACAGCTGTATAATCAGCCAGTGCGCCACTCCAGTGCCATGCCATAGTAACACAGACACAAAGACAGGCTGGGTAGTGTCACTTCTATTTCTGACAGCGCTAATGAGTCATTGGCCCACAGAAACAGCCCTGTGGTCGCTGCTGATTGCCTAAACAGAGCTGAGAGCGTCTGTTCGCTAAGGTGTGGCATGAAATCACAGAGAGGCCCAAAGAATGTGAGCTGGCTGGCTGGCTGGCTGGTTGGGGTGTGTGTGTGTGTGTGTGTGTGCTTCTGTGTGTGTGCTTCTGTGTGTGTGTGTGTGTGTGTGTGTGTGTGTGTGTGTGTGTGTGTGTGTGCGTGTGTGTGTGTGTGCATGCGTGTATGTTTCTGTGTGTGTGTGTGTGTGTGTGTGCATGCACATCTATTCCTGTGTGTGTGTGTGTGTGTGTGTGTGTGTGTGTGTGTTTTTCTGTGCGGCCGTGTCAGTGTGTGTGTGTGCGCGACTGCGCGTGCGTGCGTGTGTGTGTCTCAGATTCCAGGACAGCCTTCCCTTGTTGAACAGCTGCTCCGTCTCTCTGGACTCTTTTAACTGCGTGCAAGGGAAGCCTCTCTACGCCGCAACAAGGGCACGCTGCAAACCGCCAAAAATTAAGAGAACAAACGAAGGCGTTTACCACGCAGAGCCGAGTTAAGAATAACAACGCGGGTAGAAAAAGAGCGACGTTAGAGGAGATGGAAATAGAGGAAGACGTCATTGAGAAATTGCAGTGTATGAACAAGGGATGGACGAGAGGCTGGATGGGGGAGAGTCACTCCAAACACAAGTGGAGGAGGAGGAGGATTAGGAGGAGGAGGAGGAAGAGGAGGGGGGAGAGGGGGACAGGGTCTGGGGGTCTAGTACCACCTGTCGTTCAAGCCTACACAATAACTATTATATAACTACCCACACGAAGTACCCCTAGCTTATCCTATCTATCTACCTATCTATCTATCTATCTACCTATCTATCTACCTATCTATCTATCTATCTACCTATCTATCTATCTATCTTTCTACCTATCTATCTATCTATCTATCTGTCTGTCTGTCTGTCTGTCTGTCTATCTACCTATCTGTCTGTCTGTCTATCTATCTATCTATCTATCTATCTATCTATCTATCTATCTATCTATCTATCTATCTATCTATCTATCTATCTATCTATCTATCTATCTATCTATCTATCTATCTATCTATCTATCTATCTATCTATCTATCTATCTATCTATCTATCTATCTATCTATCTATCTATCTATCTATCTATCTATCTATCTATCTATCTATCTATCTATCTATCTATCTATCTATCTATCTATCTATCTATCTATCTATCTATCTATCTATCTATCTATCTATCTATCTATCTATCTATCTATCTATCTATCTATCTATGTTCAAATCGGGGGAGGCTGGTATTTGCAAAAACGTGTTTCATATCATTCCTCATTCCATTCCAGCCTCTTCTGGTTCAATATAATATACAGTAATATGCCAATTAGCTTTGGGAGTGTCACCTGGTCAAAGTCAGCTGCAGCAGTGTAGTCTGCAATCTCTTTCTCATTCACACTCAGTTTTTTTTAAATGATGAACGTAACCATATCTGTGATTGTTTTTTTATTGTTTTATTTTAATAATTGTTTTCCTTTCTTTTTCCTGCTTGTTTTGCAGATGGACACCACCTATGGGAGATAGAAGCCAAAGTTGACAAGGACTCCTTCAAGTCTGTAAGTACACCGTCTATTGTTTTTGTTTCTTCATATCTGTGGTGGAAATGGGGGGGGGTTGGGGTGGGTGAAGGGGGGTGGGGTTCGGGGGATGGGGGGGTGGGGGTCGGGTGTGTGTGTGGGGCAGAAGGGGGCGGGGGGGGGGGGGGGGGGGGGGGGTCCCACAGGAACAGGTTTTGGAAGTAACTTGTTGTTGGTGTTAAAATGATTTATTTCTGCATTCACATTTGCCCCCTGGTCCCACCAGACGTTCCCCTAGTGAATTCCCTCTTCATTGTCACCGCTGCCTGTCATCCCTTGTGTGCTGTATTTGTAAGGGTAACTTTCTATAGCCTACTGTGTTGACGTAACACAAACTGTCTTGTTAGAACCCTCTCTGATGTAACCTTTGCTCAGACATTACCTGGGGAGAGAGAGAGATCACGTTGATTAGTCCATGCAATCCTGAATGGAATTTTCACCAAATCCTGCCCTCATCAACACACACACGCACGCACACGCATGCACACAGGCACGCACGCATGCACGCACGCACACACACACACACACACACACACACACACACTCACTCATCCCCGTCTCCCTCCTACCCCTCCCCCTCCTCTCCCGGTCCAGCCCCAGCCTCAGCCTCAGCATAGCCAGACGTTTACTTCAGCGTGAAGTCTCCTGGTTGAGGCAGGACTTAAACACCTCGTCTGAGCCGGGCATCCGCTTGCGGAGCGGCCAGCCAGTGGATTAGGCCCCTGCCTCTACTACCTGCTGTTTTCATGGGTAGAAGTAATGAGAAAATAAACGGCCCTGCTTCCATAGCCCATCTACTGACGCCCAGTCACACATTTAGACTTTGTGTGAGTCGAAAAAAGAGGCAAGAGGGATTGGTCCGGGGAACGGTAAATGTTGTTGTACGTGTCACCGAAAAAAGAAGAAAAAAAAAGCTCTGGAGTTAATTAAGAAATATGCGCAGACGTCTCGGGGTGAGGAGAGACTCGTTAGGTCTGCTTTCGATACGAAGAGGTTTTTACTGCTCGGCGCGGGGGGTTTACATATGCAGGTGTGTTTAGGTTTGTGTGTTTGGGTTTGTTTGTGTGTGTTTGTCGGTGTGTGTGTGTGTGTGTGTGTGTTATTCTGCAGGGTTGTGTGACAATGACAATGTGTTTTCGATTGTCTCTGCCCCCCCCCCCCCCCCCACAACACACACACATAAACATAAACACTTTTCTTTCATCATTGTGGTCCCATCCCCCCCCCTCCCACCTCTTCCTGTAAACTAACTGTGGCAATTTACACTTGCGGGGGTCTAGTATTAACCCACGCATGGAACATGTGCTTAAAATACGGCAGCGTTTCGATATTGTTGTTTTCGTTGTTGTCGCTTGTGTTTCATTCAGGTTGAACAGCTCTGTTGCATCAGGAGGTTTAGCTTTGGACTCTCTCTCTCTCTCTCTCTCTCTCTCTCTCTCTCGTTCTCTAATGGTTAATTGGCCTTTAGGGCTGGGTGATGTGAAGGCTAGACCCAGATGTTGGAAAATTACTGTGTGTGTGTGTGCGTGTGTGTGTGTGTGTGTGTGTGTGTGTGTGCTGATTTGGAGCTTAGGCAAACAAGCCGAGTGGAGCGCTGGCCTGGCCTCTCTCCCCCACCACCACCGGGTCACCCTGCCCTCCCCCGTGTTTTTGTTCCTGTTTGGAGCGCGTCAGCCGGGGCGGGGAGGGGTGTTGAGGTCACACACACCTGTGTGTTCTGTCGTTACCTACGTCAGTAGGGCTGACCTGTCTGGCCTACATGGGCGCGCTGGCATACAGACAGACCCCCGTAGACAGACAGACCCCCATAAAAGTGCTGAGTTATAGAAAAGTGGTTTCCTGTTTCACCCCCCCCCCCCCCCAAACATAGCTTGTGCAGACCCCCCTGAGAGGTGGCCAGACAGACACACACACACACACACACACACACACAAACACACACAGATGCTGGTGCCCCTCTGGCCCCCTGCGCCGAGCAGGTCAGGGCCAGCCCTACAGCCGCCAGACGCTCATGTCCGTCCAGGCCCGGAGGGGGCTCACCCCGGGGGGACAGGCTGATCTATAGGGAGGCAGACCTGTCATAACAAGCTCAACCCCCAAAACCCCGCTCTGTTCGTCCCCGAGGTGGGGGGGTTCTGGGGTTGGGTTCTGGACTTGGTAGGGTAGATTAAGGCAGTACAGTGTGCTGTAGTTCGGTAGGCCACCAGTTAATGTCCATTATGCTCCAAAATGTCCGCCGTGATCCGCCGTGCATCCCACCGCGTGATAAGTCCACTGTTGATGTTTGTCTGTATGATGTGTTTGTGTGGTAGACTTCGTTGGTGGTGGAGATCCCTCCTTACCGGAACCAGAGGATATCCAGCCCCGTGCAGGTGAACTTCTACGTGTGCAACGGCAAGAGGAAGAGAAGCCAGTACCAGCGCTTCACCTACCTCTCCCCTAACGGTAAATCAACAAAAAAAACCTTCACCTTCACATCTCGTTTCTCCTATCTTTTACCTTGTTATTTTACCTTTTCGGTCAAGTGGCTTCTAATAGTGTCAACAGTGATTGTGAAATCATCATACAACATAGAGCAAGAAGAACCCAAACAACCCACATCCACTCCACTCGACCCCCCCCCCCCCCCCCAAAAAAAAACACG
This sequence comes from Nansenia antarctica, assembly GCF_963989245.1. Classification (NCBI taxonomy): domain Eukaryota; kingdom Metazoa; phylum Chordata; class Actinopteri; order Argentiniformes; family Microstomatidae; genus Nansenia; species Nansenia antarctica. The sequence continues at coordinate 13,966,175 of NC_137680.1, read as the reverse complement.
TCAAATGTGTGTAGCAGCGCTGGTTAAGCTTGACACACACCCCTCCTCCGGCACCGCAGTCCCTTGGGGGAGAGCAGCAGCAGCAGACGTGCAGGAGTGTGTGAGGTGTGTGTGTGTGTGTGTGTGTTTACTTTTGCCGCGAGGTTGCGTTCTCCAGCGATGAGGTGTAGCCCGCTGACTGACAGCGCCCTCCGGGCCTTGTTGATGTTGAGGACTCAATCGACCTCGATCTCACACCTCGTCTCCCACGGAAACACCTCAACACGGAACATCCAAACCCGCTCCTCTCAGGGCTTCTCTCCGATCGTCTCCTGTAGTTCACAGAGCGGCCTCGAAGACCCCGGGAGGACGAACCCGGACGATGATCCGCACGGTCCGGTGCGCCGGCCAATGTTTATAAGATGGCTTCTCGCATCGGAATTCGAAGAACTTTCGGGTTGAGATCGGAGAGCACTTTCCCAGCGAAGAGAAGTGTGTTTTTCAATCCAACGTAACCAAATATAGACTAAATAGCTCTCGTATTGGGCACAGGTACACGAGCAAGCCTTTATTCCAAATACCTGGTATTCATTGAAAGCGTATCCCATGCTGTACACTTTGCGTTGTCGGGTTAAGGTTAGGGTTAGGGTCAGGGATCCGTCTGTTTGTCTCCCAAATTGAAGTATCAGATCAGACGCTGCTTAAATGCAGCCTTCGCATTTTTAACTTAAGAAATACTGATGAGATTACCTCCTTCCTCCGCTCATAAACGATGACCAGATGGGAGATAGAGGCTGTCGCAGCTGGAGGAGATAAGAGACTGATTCAGACTGGAGACAGGCCTCTAAGAGGCCTGAGAGAGAGAGAGAGAGAGAGAGAGAGAGAGAGAGAGAGAGAGAGAGAGAGAGAGAGACTCACACACACACACACACTCACGAGCACACACACACACACACACACACACACACACACAGAAGACATGGCAGCACCTTTACAACACAGGGCCCTATTTGGAGGTAAAAGAGAAGGAGAGAGCTTAGGCATTGTGTGTCAGTATAACGGACCCAGCAAGGCATCGGGGAGTGCAGGACACAGACCAACCCTGGCCTTATATAGCAGCTCCATACTAACACCCAGAGACAGGGCGATAAGCCCCCGCAGCGCAAGAAGAGAGAAGGGACGACTTATCACCCCGACTGTGCATCTGCAGGTCATTTTTCGCTGGGAGTAAACACGAAGCTAATTAACAGACGACTGCGTTGTGTTCTCTGTTACGGAGCCAAATAAACCACAAGTACAGAAGGGACCACACAAGCAGGGTTCAGCGTCTGAACGACGAAGCATATTGCACTACTTGCTAGTGTCACAGCCAAAGGCACTGTGAATAGAGAGACCTACGTTACCTGTGTATAACACGACAATCCTATGTTTCCCTTGCACGCCTGCTGGGGCATTATACTGTACTTGGTGTAAGTCTGCTCTCCTACAGTGATTGACTTCAGTTAACAGACCTGTTTGAACTGGGCGGGAACGTGAGCAAATAGACGTATTATATCTGCCCCAGATATTATGATAATGTTGGTTGTCATCAAAGCAAAACGGAGCCTAAATAACAATGATGGTAATTATACTGTAACAGTGACGATGAAGAGGCCGGGGAGGGAAGACTGGATGTTTGCCTTTGAGGGTTTCAGCAGGAGAGTGTTTGAATACGCAGAAAGACAGTCAACAATGTGGCCTGGTTGTGTGTGTGTGTGTGTGTGTGTGTGTGTGTGTGTGTATATAGAAAGAGACAGAGAGAGAGAGAGAGAGGTTTTTGTCATCACTTCCTCCCTCGCCTGTGTGTGAACAGGGGGCCTTCCTCCTCCCCTCTGGCCCACTTCAAGCACAGTTGTGGTCGCTGACGTTTTTTTTTTTTTTTTTTTCAAAGAACGTCTCATTCACGCTCGGTTGTGTCTGCTCGTCTATAAAAAGTGAAAACCGCCCCTTAAAATAGCCTCTCTTGTTTGAAAAGCGGAAGGACGAGACAAACACTCTCTGGGCACCAGATGCTATCCAAAACAACTTGTATTTTCCATCATGTGACGTTTGTTTTCAATTCATTCTGCATGTATCCGCTTAGCATATGAAACCGCCTATAGAACTTGCATTTGTTAGCTTGAAACCCCAAAGGTTTTGTTACTGAAACCTAACCACTGAAACCTGCCCTTGTAAGGACATGAGAGAGAATTTGTATGTATTTTCTTCTTTGTTTGTCTACGCTGTCTCGAGGGAGATGTATTATTTCTGGTGTGTAAACACCATCTGATTTTTACCTTCCTCTTCAGTGTAGTCGAGCGCTGCATTATTACACATGTTATTATCCAATGCAGTCTGGATTGAGACCAAGGTAGGCTGGTGGAGGCAGACATCGGAGGACAGGTTCATTGTAATGTATGGAACGGAATGAGTGTTGGATACCTGGATTCATTGGATTCATTTGTTGGATTCATTCCATTCCATCCATTGCAATGAGCCTGTCCTCCCATGTCTACCTCCACCAGCCCTCCCCTGGTAGAAACGTGCCGGGCCTCATTCCCTAGTGGCTCTTTGTTGAGTTCGACAGGTGGAGAAAAGCTTGAGTGACAAGGCTAATGGAGGCGTGTTTTGTCCACAGAGTAGAGGTTGTAGACGTGTGTTTGTTGATGTAGTCTGATGATGATGTCATTCGAAGCTGAAGAATGTGTTCTTCTTGAATTGTTCAAGGCCAGTAATTGGAATAAGTAGTAAATAAGTAAGCCGATGGTTCTCAAGCCTAGTAGCCCTTAGGCCACCGTGGTGTGAGGCGGCTTGATGTACAAATACAACCCCTGGACATGATGTTGGTATGTACCACTACCAGGGTCTTACCCCCAATCCAACCCTACTGAGTGCCAAGCAGGGAGGCGTCGGGTACCATTTTTATAGTCTTTGGTATGACTCGTTCGGGGATCAAACTCACGACCTCCCAATCTCAGGGTAGACACTTTAACCGGAAGCTGGGGTTAAGCTAATAATTGCAATAGGATTTCACATTGTCATCGAAACAAAAGATTGTAGGTTCATTTTATTTATTTTGTATTCCTCTTTACAACAATGATGGATCAAGGGTTAGGGCTAGGGGTAGGGTGAGTGGATAGTGAGTGGAAATGTTACTGACAGTCAGTCTGAACATACTACAAACCCTCTATTAGGGACTATCCAAATAAACCGTTCGCCAATGATGTTCGTCGATGAAGAAGATGAATCAAGTTAGTTCCAGCTTTCCAGTAAAATACCCCGTCATGAAATTACATCTTAGGAGTAGCGGGGGTGATCCAACTAGCAATACCTCACTCGTGAACTTCAGACTCTTTATTTTCACAAAAAAAGTGCTGTCAGCAGCAGTTGTGGTTTTCAGTCCAGTCAATCATCCCGATTCCACATCACAGGCGTCCCGTATCAGATGTTGAGATGTTACACGAAGCAGTAGTGTCGTTGTCTAGCTCCCCGTGTGCTTTTCCAACCTCCCTTCCAATCATTCTTACGTGAGTGCAGACGTGACGTGTCGTTCCTTTTCTTCTCTCTCTCTCTCTCTCTCTCTCTCTCTCTCTCTCTCTCTCTCTCTCTCTCTCTCTCTCTCTCTCTGTAAGAAAACGGTTTCACCAAACCACATAAAACAACAAACGGCAAAGAAGTGTTGGCGCTGACGAAAAACCCCCGACCCAAGTCAGTTCTCGGAATCCCTTTATTTTTACAAGCAAGTTTTGGGAGATTCCTCCGCAATATCGGGTTCTATTCTTAACACCAACGGGTGCTGTTGATCGCCGGCCACGGGTCTGTGGTCGGGGACGTGGGAGGAGCCACGGGTCTGCGGTCGGGGACGTGGGAGGAGCCACGGGTCTGTGGTCGGGGACGTGGGAGGAGCCACGGGTCTGTGGTCGGGGACGTGGGAGGAGCCACGGGTCTGTGGTCGGGGACGTGGGAGGAGGAGAGGGAGAACGAGAGGAAAAGAAGCGTGTTCGGAAGAAGCGCAAGAGACACATACATGAGAAGTGAACCGACCGCAAAGCTGCGCCGCTTCTCTAAACATTGGGATATGTTGTAACGTTCACCAGATTCAACTAACCTATCCCAGTTTTAGAACAGTGACAGACAGACACACACGCACACACACACACACACACACACACAGGGAGCCTAGCCTACATGCTGAGCTGTGCTCTACTATAGGACACCAGCTGTCAGCCAGATTGCTACCTCAGTTGGGCATGTTGCGAGAGGCACCTGTGAGGTAATGAAGCACCACCTGCTATACTCTGAATGTCACTGCTTTATCATTGAACAGAGACAGTGAGTTCATACCAGTGGAGGCTGATGAAGGTTAGAAATCAGAGGACAGGCTCATCGTAAATGCATGGAATGGTATTCGATTCATTCTACCTCGGTAGAATATCGGTATTCAAATTCTACCTCCACCAGCTTCACCCTGGTTTAATAGAAACCAGTATAATAGAAAGTATTATAAGTGTTCTCCCTCTGCTGTGCAGTCAAACCAGCTGGTAAACCAAACCATACACACACAAAGTAGTTAATGGAGTTGTTTTGTGTCATATTACGATGCTAATATGTTAGTAGTTAGAGTTATTCCTGCTGGACTACAGTACACAGATGTGAGGGCAACTTGGTGTAAACGTTTTCCGGACAGTTCTTTGTGAAGCAGAGCTTCACCACCTCCACCCTTAGAACAGCCAATCATAACACGCTTCAGTGTGTACTGTGCCTCCTGTAGCCAATGGCTGGTACCGATGACCGTGTCACCTTCATTCGACAAGCTGCTAGGGAAGGGCTCTGTGTGCTCTACACACACACGCGCACACGCACACGCACGTGCACACACACACACACGTACACGCACACACACATGCACGTACACACACACACACACACATAACCACAGCCGAATATACGTACACACACACCACACACACACGCACACGCACACACACACACACACACACACACACACACACACACACAACCACCCCCTCGGAGGAAACGAGTCCTCAATAAATGCCCCGATCAGGCCTGATCAGTTTAATGTGAGCAGACAGACACAGACAGCCAGAGATGGAGGAGAAACATGTGCAGAGCATAAAGTGTCTGTGGGCCATCACCCCGGGGTTGGAGGAAATCGGAGCCAGCTGGGGATGGGACTCACAGGGTGAATCTGCTTCACAAGGCCCAGCCAGCAGGGAGGGGGGGGGGGGGGGGGGAGCAGTGGGGAGGTGGGAGGGGTTAGTGTGTGAGATAGTGTAAGAGTCTCCGAGACATATTTTGAGATTCTGCGAGACGATGAGGTAGCGCTCCCATTACCGAATAGGCCATAATTGGATTTACTTTTTTGAGTAAGGCGATGAAGATCTGCTCGATTTCATGAAAGGATCAGATTGTAGGTCTGGTTAGTTCCAGATGGATCTTTTCAATCTCAGACGACGAGACAGAGGACTTTGGGGGTGGATAGAAAACATACCTAAAAACAAAAAGAACACCACTTTCCTTTAATGGTTCCCGACGATTTCCGCAAATCTGTTGAAGCTATACTTCCTTGCCCCTGACACCCTTCTGCCATACAACAACACCACAAAGGCGGTGTTGACTGATAGAGGATAGCCTATCACAGTCCCTGGTTCCTATTCGTCGGTGAGGGTGTAAGGTGCATCCTGGGACCGTGCTGAGGATGCATGTCTGCCTGCCCAGGGGAGCCACAGGGACACCTAGCCCGTCTCCCCTGGCTCACAGAGCAGACAGGACTGACGTAAATGCCCTCCCCACTGGGTAATCACGCCAGCTCCACACACCCCCCGTGCCCCCCGCAGAGGCCGGAGGTGTGAAAGTTAACATCTCTGTCAAATTCTGCTCCTCGAACAATAGCAATAACATCATATATTCATCATCATATTTATTTTCATTGTTCATCTTGTGTTTTTCATCCAACACTCTGGCCTTATTCACACACACACACGCACACACACACACACGCACGCACACACACACACACACACACACACACACACACATACACACACGTTTGAATTGTAATCATTAAGTTTAAAGAAAACACTGGTATTATGTCTTATAACAGAACAGAGTGTTATTTAGAACATCTGTACCCCAAGAAGACATTCAGAAAAGAGAGAAAAAAAAGCCCTTTGGGCCAAAACACTTATGATTGGCATCCAACACTTACCACACCCATTAACACCCGTAACTATGTGCGGAAATAGTAACAGTGTACTTATTGTTTTGAAACTGTTTGTTACCCATCTGGGTATTTTAACACTGGCTCAGTTGAATCACTGTATCAGTGAATCAAAGCAATGTCTTCCCATGGGCCGTTTTAATGAGTTTTTCTGAGACAGGCTGAGAAGGTTTGTCCTCTTTTCCCCCTTGGCTTTGGGTCTTTGTGCGTTCGGGGTGTCATGAGTAACCTCCAAACTCGCCAATGAATAGAGCATCTGTCAGAGTTAGTCGTCAAACATTATGAAAAGCAACATTGATGAAGCTCTATGGAAATGATGATGATTGTTCGGTCCAAACCAATCAAGGCAAGGGCGGAAACATTTTTTCCCCAAATGTGACTGAGAGTGAGTTGGGAGTGGAGGACGGAGGCTGGCGGACACACACACAAGTGGGGTCATTGCGCTTTTCCTGCGTTTAGCTGAAGTTTGAGCTTCTCCAAACCACAGGCATACCTTAGACACTTGGGGAGCATTTTGACTAGCCCAATCAAAATCAAATCAACTTTTTTCTTCTCTCTCTCTCTCTCTCTCTCTCTCTCTCTCTCTCTCTCTCTCTCTCTCTTTCTCTCTTTCAACAATGACTTTGAGAGCGTAGAGGCCTTAGGGGTCCTGGGCTCCTGCAACAGCAGCAGCAGCAGCAGCGGCAGCAGCACAGTGCTTTAAAGCAACTCTTTTATAGGATATCAGAGCTGGAGCCGAATCCAAAGAAAATAGGGCCTTTTTCATTATTAGAGCCAGCTGTGGCTCTCCCTGCTCTGATGACTCATCCATTTTTCTTTTTTTGTTCACTCTCTTTTCTTTTTGTTGGGGGGTGGTGGTGGTGGTGGTGGGGGGGGGGGGGGGGGGCGGGGGGGGTATGGAGTAGGGGGGAGTTAGAAAGGAGGAGAGCTCAACCACGGACACAGAGAGACAGTGTGTTATTCACTGGGTGGGTGGTTGTTTGTGTTTGGTTTTAGGAGGGTATCCTAGCCACAATCCTGCTCACCACCTCTTTTACTCACTCTCACTCACTCACTCTCTCTCTCTCGCTCACTCCCTCTCTCTCTCTCCCAGCCACGTGGATCCCTCTTCACCTTTCTAATCTCTCCCTTCTTTTTTTTCTCTCCCCCCTCTCCCTCCCTCCCTCCCTCCTTCCCTCCCTCCCTCCCTCCCTCCCTGTCTGTCTGTCTCTTTTCCCTCTAGTCCCCATAATAAAGACAGAGCCGAATGATGAGTATGAGGCACTGGGGGCTCCGGGCCTGTCTGTGCATCCCAAGTCCTACTACGGCCAGCAGCAGCAGCAGCAGCAGCAACAGAGGCTGCCTCCTGTCCTCCCTGTAGGGGACGCTGACCCCTGCCTGCTGGGGGGTTACCCTTGCCCGCCTCGCCACGCCACCGCCACCTCCTCCCCCAGCTCTAGCCCCACCCTCCACGACCTGTCCCCCGTGACCTACACCAAGTGTCTCTCTGGCAGCCCCACTCACGGCCCCATGGTGCCCAGCGGCGTCCAGGAGACCTCCGCCGGAGGAGGAGGAGGACGCCACCCCCACCCCTCCTCCCCCGACCACACCCCGCTGGGCATGCTCCACTCCCAGGGCAGCCCCCACCTCGGCAGCCCCCCGGGCTCCCACGGCTACCTCCCGCTCTACGTGGACAGTAGCCCATCCTCCTCCTCCCCCATGTCACACCCCTCCACGCCAGGGGGGGCAGCGGAGAGCCCCTTCCAGCAGGCCTATAGCCCCACCCAGAGCCAGAGCCAGGCGGAGGACTCCAGCCCCCCCTCGGTCACCGTCAAACAGGAACCACAGGAGCTGGACCAGATGTACCTGGATGATGGTGAGTCACTAGAACAAGGTGTTCCCTGACTAGCTAGTCATACCCGGTGTATCTATCTAACTAACTAGTCATACCAGGTGTATCTATCTATCTAACTAACTAGTCATACCAGGTGTATCTATCTATCTATCTAACTAACTAGTCATACCAGGTGTATCTATCTATCTATCTATCTATCTATCTAACTAGTCATACCAGGTGTATCTATCTATCTAACTAGTCATACCAGGTGTATCTATCTATCTAACTAACTAGTCATACCAGGTGTATATATCTATCTAACTAAGTAGTCATACCAGGTGTATCTATCTAACTAACTAACTAACTAACTAGTCATACCAGGTGTATCTATCTAACTAACTAACTAGTCATACCAGGTGTATCTATCTAACTAACTAGTCATACCAGGTGTATCTATCTATCTAACTAACTAGTCATACCAGGTGTATCTATCTAACTAACTAACTAGTCATACCAGGTGTATCTATCTAACTAACTAGTCATACCAGGTGTATCTATCTAACTAAATAGTAATACTAGTCATACCAGGTGTGTATGTCTAACTACCTAGTGATACTACTGTAGGTGTACCTGTCATACTAGTAACACCAGGTGTACTAAACTAACTAAATAGTAATACTAGTCATAGCAGGTGTACTAAACTAACTATACAGTACCGCTCATGCTTTCCATTCTCTAACGACGTGATAAAATCATGTTTTGTTTTTTTCACTCTTTATGAAAACGTTGGGGTTCGCCGGAATGTTCCATTCGCGTCGCAAAAACAATACATTTATTTTACACCTTTCTCTTATCTACACGCCCGCACGCCCCCACGCCCAAACCCCGGCTGCACCTCTCTCTCTTTCCTGGCCAGTTTCAGCCCACCGCCGCAGACTCGCCTCTCGTCAGATTAGTTAATTTTAGACTTTCCCCGTCAGATTTATGATACTTTCTCCTGGCCGTGCAGCAGCAGCAGCAGCAGCCCCCGGTCATAGTGGACGTTGTCCGAGCTCGAGCCGCTTTAGTTTGAAACGAGTAAATTGGCCTGGATGGGATTTGGCGATACAACAATCTGTCATAACATCAGCGAGCGTTGAGGTCAAGCGAGGGGGGTGGGGTGTGTGTGTGTGGGGGGGGGGGGTCCATCAGAACAGAAACAGTGGCACACGCGTGCCGGACCCCGGTCTGTTGACACAAGGACTAATGAAGGAAGCAAAACAATGGGCTAGGGGTTTCCTGCGGCTGAGCCAAGCCGCGTTGAGTGGAGCTGCGGTTTTTTTTTCTTCTTTTTTTTTCCTTCTGTTCCCATCGCGCTGTGAGGCCGTGTCAGGAGGGCCGCTTTTGTTTTCCCGTGGTTGTTCCCTGTGGAGCCCCCCTTTACTGCCGAGCTGACGTCATCAGGGGAGGCTGGGGGGGTGGGGGGGGGTCACCAGCCGCCCCACCTCATACCCCACACTGGCCACTGGGGAACACACACGTGGTGTACCCCCCCCCCACACACACACACACTTTATCTCACCTCTCGTACACCAACCCCCCACACACAAACACACACACACATAATCCCTCCTCCCTCCGGTCACTCCCAGGCCTGTTATGGCCCTGCTGCTGCTGCTGCTGCTGCTGCTGTTGGAGTGGAGCTCCAACGTGTTGTTATGCTCTGAATGTGTGGAACGCAGGCATCATCCATGGAGCTCAGCCAGAACAGATAAAGCCCCCCTCCCGCCTCCCCCCCGCCCTGCATCCCGACACGGGGAACACAGCCAGCAGGTCCCCACTCAACTCACGAACGTCACACACTTCCTGTGCACCTTTTGTTTCACACTGACACACCGTAAACAGCAACAGACCTACCTACAGTAGTGTGTGTTGGTGTGTGTGTGTGTGTGTGTGTGTGTGTGTGTGTGAGTGTGTGTGAGTGTGTGTGTGTGAGTGTGTGAGTGTGAGTGTGTGAGTGAGTGTGTGTGTGTGTGTGTGAGTGTGTGAGTGAGTGAGTGTGTGAGTGAGTGAGTGTGTGTGCGCGTTCGTCCGTGCGTGAGTGTGACTGTGTGCGTGGGTGTGTGCACATCCGTGAGTGAGTGTGACTGTGTGTGTGTGTGTGTGTGTGTGTGTGTGTGTGTGATTATGTGAGTGTGTGTGTGTGTGTGTGTGTGTGTGTGAGTGTGTGCGCTAGCTATGCGCTAGGGAGAACATCCACGATCGGCAGTTGGGGCCAAGGGGGTTTAGCTGTGGACGTGTAATTGAGTTTGAGATGCAGTTGTCAGCGTATCTGTCACTCCCGGTGACTCCCATTAGTCTCCACCTCGTAAACACACAATAGAAAGAAACTAGGAAGTCTGTCTGTTATCAGCCCTTTAAAAGAACCTTCAACAACACTTAAATACGGCATTCTTTGGCCCCTACACACATTCTGACACGCGCACACATGCATAGATACGCACACACGCACGCACACACACACACACACACACAAATACACACAGGCACACACATATATATATATATACACACACACACATACACACACACAGCTCGTATGTATCCTCTGACCCTGCGCCAGCTCCCTTAACATGATTCTGTCCTCCACTTCATTGAAACAGGAGAACCTTTGGTGGTTAATACGGTGGAAATGCGATTAGCAAACAGCATTGTCATGTACACGTGTAATACTTTCTCAAACTTTGCCATAGTTATGGCAGCGAGAGGAGCCTGAGTTCAACATTAACCTAATAAGAGATGAAACCCAAGCTTTATTATTGTGCTTCGTAAAAGCTTGTTAAGGGGGTAATTTTCCACCTTAATTCAGTACAGTATGAAAATATTCCAAATTTCCCAAGCGCCCGGGGTCATAAGCAGGTAACCTCGTTTCCCGCGCGGCCCACCACCCCGCCCCGCCCCGCCCCACCCCCCTCTCTTCATCGACTGTCACTTTTAACAGAAAGACCCATATCTCTGCCCCCCCCCTCCCCTTCCTCCCTTGACCCAAATGTCTTCAGTTCTGTGATTACAGTTGCATTAGCGACTCTCAGGAATGCCTTATTGATTGGCTGAGGACCCCGAATCGGCCCTTTGCGAAACCTCAATAGGCTGCAGGGCTCGCGTCATCATCGTCTAAATGTCTGCATGAGCCTCTGCGGCCAAGCTCCTGGAGTCCCGGTAAGTGTGCGGTGGTAACAGCATACGACCAAAGGCATCTCCGCCGCCTCAGCCTGGCCTCACTCACGTACCCCCGCCCTACACCACCCCCACCCCCACCCCCCTCAAATGAGCCTTTACAGTATAAAGTAAATAAGGAGCCTAGAGACTGGGGTGTGGGTGGGTGGGTGGGTGGGTGTGTGTGTGTGTGTGGGGGGGGGTTAGCGGGTTAGCGGCTAGCGACGAGCTCCCCTTTCTACAGTCATTACCTCTTTACGTTAGCGAGAGGGCTCCATTAGAGGGGCCGACGGAGGGGGGATGACCTCACCCCCTTCCCGACGGGGGTGATTTAGTGGGGTGGGGGGTGGGGGGGGGGGGGTAGCATAGCGTAGCGGGGCTCTACCGGGCCCACGGCCGGTGATTTGAGTCTAGCAGGAGGACACTTGAGCTTCCCCAGAGTGGGGAGCAGCGCCTCCCACGCTCCGGCTCCAGCAAACCGGACGGACACACACACACACACACACACACACACGCACACGCACGCACACGCACACTCACACCCCTCATCAGCCAGAGGAAATGTCTCTCACTGGCTGGCCCCCGCTCAGTGCTAACGGAGCCCCCGAGAAATGACTCTCTCCGGTTATCAACGGGTGAGCTACTGTACCACAAGGAGCTCTGTCAGAAGGGGGGAGAGGGGGAGGGGGGGAGGTGGGGTGGGGGGGAGGACTGACATGTTGAACATAAACCACTAACTGTCCTACGACCCTCCCCCCTCCCTCACACACACACACATGCACAAAAACACACACAAACGCGCGCACACACACACACACGCATACATACACACACACACACATACACACACCCCCCCCACCTCTCTGGTGGTGGTGGAGCCCAAGACTAACGTTCGCTAACTGCTGGGACATTACGCAGTGTCTGTACAACGGGTGCCCTGAGGCTTTCTGGGAAATGTCCAGGAGCCCCATTTTAGTTCCCAATTGATGAATGATCAGAAGGCTACAGCGTAGTTAGTCCCACTTTGGCCCACTTTGGCCCCACTTTGGCAGTCCTCCGACAGACAGGCAGGCTGCTGCACGGGCCACCGTCTCACGATAAGACCGGTCACGGATCGAAAACTTTTATTCGGGTGAATAAAATCAAGATGTATCGTATGAAGTGGATTTCATAACGTTATCCCCACCGGAGGACCGCACCATTGTTACTGGGCTCACTGTCATAAGCAATACTCGGCAAGACTCACATTAAACAGAAGTGGGGGTTTTTTCGAGAAGAAGTAGAAAAGATCCCTTTCATACTGAGTCATACCCCTGCGCGCTCCTAATCTGTGGGGGGGAGGGGGCGGGCGTTTTACACCCGTACACATGGCATTGAGCACGACGCCGCGCAAATGACGTCAATAAAATAACAATAGGATTTATAAAAAGATGGAGGAGTTGGAGTATTTACGCTAGGCTTGTTAGCTGGGACTCATTAACCCATAAAAAATGACGGCACATTTTGTCACACGTCCTAGAGCTGCAGTTGCGGTGACATCATACCCCCCCCTCACCCATCGCACGCTCACACACACGCACACACACACCACACACACATCTCTTTTGATCCTAGACTTGGTTCTGTTTATACAGTGGCTTTGGGCCACGTTACGCACCCTTGCCTACTCCACGATGCAGGGTGCTTATGAAGGCCTCTTTGTGTGTGTGGGTGTGTGCGTGTGCGTGTGCGTGTGCGTGTGTGTGTGTGTTGGTGTGTCTTTATGTGTGTGCGTGTGTGCGTGTGTGTGTTTGTGTGTGTGTGTGTGTTGGTGTGTCTTTATGTGTAATGCTTTCTAGGAGACAGCAACAGTCCTGTGGATGTGTGTGTGTGTGCTCCTGACGTCTGCTCCTCTGAGGCTGCTGCTGTGTGTGTGTGTGTGTGTGTGTGTGTGTGTGTGTGTCCTCTCCCATTAGCTCCCGGTATGACGGGTGATATCATGAAGTGCAGCTGAACGTAGCGCAGGGTGAACGCTAATCAGAGAGCCAGATTCCTCCCAGCTGGCTTCGCTATGCACACACAGAGGGCCCTTATTCGCAGAATAAGAAAAACACACAACAGCAAACGTGCCCGCTGCCGATTTCTGACACTTGACATGTGCGGTCTGATTGCTGTACGTTTCGGGTCCGTTTTCTGGGTAATTGTTTCCACCGCGGCGTAGGTTGGGTCCCGATTGAAACGATATACAAACTTGTTTTCTGAAACTCAAAACAGACCGGGGTGGCTGAGGAAGATGTCAACGGCAGGCAACAAGTTAGACAGAACTCCTCTCTCCCTTCTGCCGTCTCTCTCTCTCTCTCTCTCTCTCTCTCTCTCTCTCTCTCTCTCTCTCTCTCTCTCTCTGTCTCTCACTGTCTTTCTGTGTGTCTGTGTGTGTGTGTCTCTATCTGTCTACTCTCTCTCTCTCTCTCCCTCTCTCCCCCTCTCTCTCTCTCCCCCTCTCTCTCTCCCCCTCTCTCTTCCCCTCTCTCTCTCTCCCCCTCTCTCCCACAATAACAACACAGCATTCTAACATTTCTGAGGATCCCCGTCCGTCCGCCGCCGCTCTCCTCCGAAGGCAACTCAAGGCTTTTCTCATGGAAACTTTTACACATCCTGGCCCCTTGCCCAGACCCCAGGACTCTGCAAAACCCCTAATGATGATTGAGAGAGCGTCCGCACTGCTCTGAAAACATGCTGAGTCGCTAACATCGGAGTGTGTGCCGCGAGGCTGGCGCTGGGGTGGGGGGTTAGGGGGTTGGGGTGTTTGGGGGGTAGGGCTGAAGGAGGGGGTTTCATTAAAGCTGAGGTTGAGGTGAGGTGTCTAATGGGACTGAGCAGGGCTGAGCTGCTGTGTGTGTGTGTGTGTGTGTGTGTGTGTGTGTGTGTGTGTGTGTGTGAGTGAGTGAGTGAGGTAGAGAGGTAGACCATCTGACGGGCTGCGGTTAGAGCCTGTGCTTTCACAACACTCCACCTTTGATCCTCTGGGCTGCTGGGAGTGGGCGTGGCCTGGTCTAAGAGTTGGGTAGCGCGGGGCCTGTCTATTGGCTAAGTGCAGCGTCAAGACCCCTAGTCTCCCTCATGGCCGTCCCTTTATTGACAGGTATAATAGAAGGGTGATTGCTTCCTCTATTATTTATGACTCAAGAGAGGATGTGGAGGTTTTTTTACTATTGTTATTATTGCTGCGTTTTCATATTAGGAATCTTGTTTTCCTGGCAGTCCAGGGTCCGATGGTGGGTAAAGGAGAGTGTAGGCTTTAGCGAAGTTTTACAATGGTAGGAAAAACTAATATTAGGGCCTTAAGAGTGGCCTTTCGAGAGTCATTGACGGCTTAGGCCATGGTTAGAGAGATATGTCCATCACTGGTACACTGGATTTAATATCAGATATTCCTCCCGTCGGGAGCAAAACCATAATGTATCCTGTCATTTAAACATATTTTTCTCATTTTACTGTTCTTATTACTATTTTACTGTTTGGATAAGAAAAAATATATATGTATAATAATTGCAGCCTGGCGTTCTTGGTACTTCACATTTATGTGGAACGATACCTACATGTCGGCCAACAGACCTTCATCAGGGTATATCCTTTTCTAAGTTGATGTATTTGCTTTGACACACCGGAGCAAGCTAAGACAGTTGTTTTGATAAAACGGCTCAATAGTTTATGTGGAATAGAGGTCGGGATGGACCTATATATTGTCTGCGAATCCGATTAGACAAACTCACTAGCTGAGTGAGGAAAAATTAAGGTAAATTTTTTTCGTCCTCTCTTTCGATGTTTATGTGATATCACTGATTCAGTACAATCATGGCTGAACTCAACGGAGTGCTGGAATGAGATATTCTGATGTCATGGCTCGAGGTGAAGTGTCGAGCGAGCGGTGTCCTACCTGTGCACTGTTGAGCTGATTTTTTTAAAGCCCACTTCTCTGTGCTCTATTTCCTCTCCGTGTGCTTGTACCTCTGCCCCCTTTTGGCCAGACTTGAAAGAGTTGGGATGACTGTTGGTCAAAATGTTTTTCGTTTCTCCACACGTTTTAGCTATTAGCTATTAGCTTTTAGCTGTCAGAGAACTAGAGTCGCGATGATAATTCACGCTCACTGATTCTCATGAAACTTTGTGTGTGCCCAGTATCCCTACCGTACCAACGCGTTGCCAACCCGCTGATGTGCTCCGCATGGTTTAATCATCTATACAAGAAGACTTTGCTCGGCGTGACATATCTCTTCATATCCAGTTGGCCCTGGGAGACTGTTCGCGTGTGGACCGTCGGCTCCTGGCAGCGCAAGCCGACCTCTCAGCCACTCCGTCATAATATCCACAGTCACTGTAAAAGAATCCGTCTGCTGCCGTTGCGGCAGTTTATATCTAAACAAATTGAGTTTCCTGAGCGTCTGTCTGAAGGCTGATGCAGTTAAGATGGCAGGGAAGATTTGATTTTTGTTTTTTGGTGTATTTACGAAAGAATGCTCAGATGTCAAAGGAATGCGTCGAGCGCCGTTCGCTACTGTGAACGCGTCTTGATTATGGTCTTGATTGTTTCCATGCTGTGAGCGTGGCGCGAGGCACGGCCCGGACTGTACGTCACCTGGCTTCTATGGAAGCCAATCAACGACGTCAGAGACTCCGGCTCTTTGAAGTATGGCCTCTTTGTATTGTGGTGCCAAGTACCCAATTAACACCACTAGCGAGCTGAGCTTTTTTTTCATAATTTCTCTAGTGAAAATTATGATTCTGGTGTGTGTGTGTGTGTGTGTGTGCGTGTGCGCGTGTGCGCGTGTGCGCGTGTGCGTGTGCGTGCGTGTGTGTCTGTCTGTCTGTCTGTTTGTCTCTCTGCATGCGTGCGTGCGTGTGCGTCTGTGCGTGTGCACGCATATGTGTTCGTATGTATGGGGTTCTATACAACTTTCTCGATACACATTTTGGGATTCCTACTAGCCTGGATGAGCATGTGATGTGTGTGTGTGTGATGTGTGTGTGTGTGTGTGCGTGTGTGTTGTGTGTGTTTGTGCCGATTCTCCTGACACAGCCGTTCAGGCGTCTGGTTTCTGTGGGCTGCATACTGAGGCTGAGAGGGCACACGTTAAGAAGCCACCGAGGCACCCGGACCGTTGCAGGTCAACTCCAAAGAGAGGCCTGTGGCTTGGCTCTGGATGGCCTGTGTATCAGGGGCTTGATGGGGGTACCCCCGCCCCCCCCCCCCTCCCAGCCTTCCTTCTCCCCCCCCCTAAAGATGATTGATGTGCGTGCGGTTTTTCCCTCCCCTGACAGGATGATCGCTGCCGTCTCTGATGGCTTTGATTGGTTTGTTTGGCTGTTCGGCCAATAGGCTTTGAGGTTATCTGTAGCATGGCAAAGCCATTATACAAGATTTGATTGTAGCCTCCTCTGATCCAGAACCTTGACTTTTTGGCTCTCGGATCATAAATGAGGAATCTATTTGGACTGTTCTGATATTTCTCGCAGTGAGATATTGGCGCACAAAAGCATACACAAACACAAGCACACACACGCAAGCACACACACACACATACACACACACACACACACACACACACGCAAGCACACACACACACACACATACACCCACACACACACACACACACACACACACACACACACACACACTATCCCAAAAATAAATAAATAGTTTGTGGCCTCGCTCACTCACTTCGGTCTTCACTCTTCGGTCTTCCTCTCGTAGCATTTTTGTTGTTGATTTTTTTGGGGAAAAGTAAATACCTGTGGCATCAGTAAACAGGAGCAGACCCCCCCCCCCTCCAGACTCTTTAATAGCATAGCCCCCCATCTGAAATGTGTTAGCTCAGTGAAATAGTATCCTGTAGCGACGGATGTCAACAGAGAGGGTGTTCCAGCCAGGCAGGATGGGGAAAGCCGTGGGGTTTGCTGCTCTTGGCAGAACCTCCCGTCTCCTCCAGTGTGTGTGTGTGTGTGTGTGTGTGTGTGTGTACTGCAGGAGGGGGAGCAGTCCCCAGTAGCGTCTGTCACCGGCCTATAAACTACCCCCCCGTCTCAATGCTACAGCCCATTACACAAATCATCCCCTACACAGATGTTTAAACCTAAAGAAAAACCTAACTTGTCAAAATGAGTTTTTCGGATACCGATAATAATCACGCCATTCTTGATCAATCTTTCTATATTTCTTTCCATAATCACACACGCGGTATTCCAGCATCAGGATCCTGTTTGTGCTTGATTCGTTTACCGAGATCAAAGTATCTACAGTATCATTTCTTTAGGCTTGTCCGTCTTTGTAGAGTGGACGAGCTATCCTGTCGAATTCATCTCCTTTTGGGCGAGGGCCAAAAGATGGAGAGAGAGGAGAGGAGAGGAGAGGGAAAGGGGGAAGCTACGAGGCAGAGACTGCATTAGGAAGGACTGTTGGGGGGGGGGGGGGGGGGCGGGTAGCGGGCACTCAGCATCTGCTCAGATCCAGCTATACTCAGACACGCATGGGGCAGACTTGTGAGGGTCAGGTCGACCAGAGAAAACGGGGAAAGAAAGGAGAGACAGAGAGAGAGAGAGAGAGAGAGAGAGAGAGAGAGAGAGAGAGAGAGAGAGAGAGAGAGAAAATATGAGAGGGGAGAATGGAGCGTGCAATCTTTGTTGAAATTCCCTGACAGTTTCTCTCAGTGCCCCTGTACTCCCACTCAAACACACGCACACCACACACACACACACACACACACACACACACACACACACACACTCACACACGTACGCACACACACACACACGCAGGCAGTACGTGCCTCTGACTGTGCTAAAGCTGTTAAAACTGACTCACATTCAAGTCTCAGGAAGAAAAACACCGAGCTCAGAGTTGAGTAGTGTATTTCTCCCTGTCTGTCTCCCGCTGAGTACCTGTAGAGCTGAGAGCTACCACGCCGTGGGTGAACGGGTTTACTTAAAGGTATCGCTCTTAACCGGCGAGCTCTCCGGGTCCCATGGCTGTTCTTATGAGCCGTAGAGGTTGTAAATCTCAATTAGTCCCCAGATACCCGCAACTGTCTCCTCACTAACGCTCAAGATCCTTCAGCTTAACTGTACATTAACCCTTGTGATGTTTGGCAGTCCTGTTGGAGACCCATTGGTTCCATTGAAGAAGACCATATTGGAAATAAGTGTTGCATGATGCTTTCATGGGTTTAGAGCCTCTGGGTTCTGTCGTTTTTTAACTGTAAAAACGTTTTTGAACTCCCCTCAAAAATCGCTCAAATAAAACCTATATTGCCATACCTCAGCTAGTCGGAGAGAGGACTGGAATGAAACTTGGAGTTGATCTGAGGTTGTGAGGTCGTATTCCCTACAAATTGGATTTATTCCTTCAAAAGGCAGATTCTAGTTTACCTTTCGCCGTAAATCACAGATGACATCTCTGCTTGAACAACTCTGAGATAAGGCCAGTCATGAAGTCATAGTCAAAGCTGCATGGGAATGGAGATTTCACATATGTTTTAATCAGATCAAGAAGATTTACTGTATGTTGAAAAAAGAAGTGTTGTTCCGTTCTCTGCTAAGACGTTCATGTGGCAGATCTTGCAAGCCAGGGCTAAGTATTAAATCTACAGGTGATGAAAACGTATGGTCAGGTGAACTCGCCAGATATGATTTATATGTGACATAGTACTGTAGACTGTGTGTGTGTGTGTGTGTGTGTGTGTGTGTGTGTGTGTATGTGCACACACACACTCTAGCCTGGTAAGTAAGTCCATGAGTCGCCCTTACCTGACCCCCCTGTTTCTCCCTGTCTACCAGTCTTAGCAGGTGGAGATGATTTAGAGCAGTGTAACAGCCCTCAGGTCAGCAGAGTGAGTGTGTGAGTCAGATCAGAGTGAAGCAGCAGTACAGTTACTGTCCTCAGGTCAGTACAACTCTGCGGGAGTGTTGGAAGGACAGGAAGGGACTCCTCTGCACTGCATGAGTCTGTAAGATCCACTGTCATAAGACTCAGTGTACATTTCAAGACCAAGTCTTTCAAGTTGTCTAACATTGCATCTTCCCCAATGAGATGGTAACCTTGCTGGCAGACATTCGTGGATGATCGCAGAGCCTCAAAAGCACCCTGTAAGTGTTGTAAGCTGTTCTGTGGTAACCATCAGTGTACCTTTCAATGTATGGATTGGGACCTAAGACAAGGCCTTTCAGCAAGGCTTTTGTACTGCATCCAGCACCGTGACCTTCCGCAATGAGACAGGAAACTCACTGGTATTCTGATGCGGGCCTTCCTAGAGGAGTCCCAGATTCAAGGGCTCCCTCCTGTAATGCAGGATAAAAAGATGGCACAGGACAGAGAGATCATACCTCTTCATAGGGTTATGGAAAAGAGAGATGGTTTGCGGTGAAGGCGGCGAGCCAGGCTCTCCACACACTCAAACAGCAAGGTACCTTTTAGCCCAGTGTCTATGATGGATAGGGACTCATAAAACTTGCACTGAGGTAAGCCTTTTTGGATGCAGGGAATGTGGTTTATATATATATATATATTTTTAGAAAGTCGGATTCTGAAATCCCACATTACGACTGACAGGCAACAGGTGATTTAAAGAGGCAGAATACAAATGCTGATGTCATTTATCCCATTGTACGCAGGTGAACGGGCCAAAATCTCACTCAAGACACTTACTGTAGAATCTACCCAAGTATGATTGCTTCAATATGTTCCCGAATTTTCCTCCATATTCCATAAAGTGAGGTCTCTCTCTCACTCTCTCTCTCTCTCTCTCTCTCTCTCTCTCTCTCTCTCTCTCTCTCTCTCTCTCTCTCTCTCTCTCCTTGTGCGTTTTTAAGCCACCGTCGCCTTAAGCCAACTCGGTTTCGATCAGATGGGACTTTATCAGATGGCCAAAGTCATTTTACCATGAACCTTTGTGTAATGAGGCGTGGAGAGCGTTTTTAATCTGTCTCCTTCTCGTATCTCAATCACCCAGACGTATTTGTTTCAGTCAGGCAGGGATATTTCTGGGCTTCGTGCTTCACTGGGCTGCAGTCGCAGCTCATTATTTTGTTTGTGTGTGACATCACCCTTGATTGCAGAGCCCATGAACTTATGACCGGCCGTTAACACATCGTTACATAAATTATTATTTTTTTTTTTTTTTTTTTTGCGAACACCACCCATTGTTTTGTTTATTTTCGTGACTCACTCCCAAATGTAAACCCAAAGAGTATCAGTTGCACAAAAGCAGATTTGCTCTAGCCTAATCTTCTACTGGGGGTTTTTAACCCGTAACCAAATGCAGAAGTGAAATTCAATGAGGGAGCGTGATTTTCATTGGATTGAAAAAATGTGGCTACCCTTTACCCCAATTACACACACACCTGCTACAGCATGACTGAAGCTCTTCTATCAAAACGATGAAACCAAAATGAATTGTGAAATCAAAATAGTGAGTATCCATAAATACATACATGATTTAAAATGAGTAAAATGCCAACTTTAACTCGTCACAACAACGTTTTAGGAGTACACCTGAGTAAAATGCTGTTCTTCTAACAGATCAATAGAGTTCCACAGTTTCACACATTGAGGGTTGGTGACTCATATATCAGTACACCAGCAGCGATGAGGGCACCAGAGATCAGGCCTAACCATGTAAACACCTCCCTTGCCTCATCCCCAGAGACAGGCCCCAAGCAAACACACCCTCCGCCCCCTCTCCCCTTCCCTCCCCGGGCTAACGCACCAGCGGCCCCCCCGGGCCTGAGAGGAAGTGAGAGGAGACAAGGGAGGTGGCGGCACCGAGTGCACAGAGAGGGAGAGAGAGAAAGAGAAAAAAAAGAGACGGAGAGAGAGCGAGAGAAGTGAGATAAGGAGAGGCTGAACGCCACAGCAGATCAAAGAGA
>NC_137680.1:13942537-13944829 GCF_963989245.1 Nansenia antarctica | reverse complement strand
AAGGCATGTGTATGCTTAAAATGTGTGTGTGTGTGTGTGTGCGTGTGCCTGTGTGTGTACGCTTGTGTGTGGTGTGTGTGTGTGTGTGTGTGTGTGTGTGTGTGTGTGTGTGTGTGTGTGTGTGTGTGTGCGTGCGTGCGTGTGCGTGTGCGTGTGTGTCCGTCTCTAAGCACATGTTTGTCTCTGTGTTTGTATTAACGATCAGCGTGACTCAGGTTGGCTTCCTTATATACAGTGGGGAACCCTTACCACCACAATAGCAGGAAGCTGCCGTGTCTTTTTCTCACAAGAGAGCATGATGGGACAGTGGAATTGTCATTGGAAGCATAGGAAGTGTTCCCCCCCCCTCTCTCCCCCCCTGTTACAGCCCAGAGGTCTGTGACCCTAACACCACCGTAATGTGTGTTCACACTGTGAAAGTGACTCAGGAAAAGGAGCTACGCCTTCCCACTCGAGGGCCATGCCAAAAGGGCCGCAGGACCTCACAAGGCCCGGATGCCTCGGTTACATCTCTGGAGGTCAAAGGTCGTGTTTAGCAAAGAGTTAAAGCAAAGAAAGGAAGGTGAAGTCAACCGGGTCGGTCATTGCCAGTCAGAAGGTGATTGGTTGGAGAGATCGGGTTACCTCCTTCGCAGAGACCTCAGAGCGCGCTCTTGCCGAGGGGGGGGGTGGGGGGGGGGGGGGTCACCTCACTTCTCCTCTCCTCTCCTCCGCCCCCCCCTCCCCGACCACAGGGCATCCTCTGTTCTCTCGAGGAAGCCTGGCTGTTATCGAGCCCCACGCCCCCCCACCCCCCACCCCCTTTTTCTCCACCCCCTCCAACACTCACCCCAACCCTGCCCCAGCCCCCACCCCATCCCTCTCTCTCCCCCGCTAACTCAATCCCCTGTGCGGGTCAAGTTCTCGGTGGCAGGCCCGGGTGGGTGCACACTCACGCCAAATGAAGTCATAATGCCCCGGCTCAGATAACTGAATAACAGACGGGCTAAATGGCTTGGCTCTCTCTCTCTCTCTCTCTTTCTCTCTCTCTCTCTCTTTCTCTCTCCCTCTCTCTGATCTGATCTGATCTGATGGACTTCTGTTTGGTCTTGAATCAGTCTTTATGAGACCTCAAGCTCTTTAACCTTTCATCTGGCTCTGTCTCCCGCTACTGTGTGGCGGCCATTAGCCGAGCCTAAACGGCAGCCCATAGTCAACTACCGCTTATTGGATGACACTGTGTCATACGCACTCCCATGTGTATGAGTTATGTGTGGAATTGATTAATGGGTTGACATTTGAATTTGAAGCCAATAGCAGTCCTGTTGCAGGACGAGGAACTCCTCATGCAAGATGGTTAATCATTGTTTATGCAGGCTGACTACCATGGAGAGCTGTGTATTCACTTGTTCAGTGTGGGCCACACCCTGTGGGGGAAAGAGCTGCAGGCAGGATGGTCCTCCCCAGGTGCACTAGAACAGGAGGGTGTGTGTGTGTGTGTGTGTGTGTGTGTGTGTGTGTGTGTGTGTGTGTGTGTGTGTGTGTGTGTGACTGTGTCTGTGTCTGTGTCTGTGTCTGTGTCTGTGTCTGTGTCTGTGTGTAACTGATTTACTTGAGGTACTAAAGGATGTTACTTTGTTTGGGCATGCGGTGTACCGTTTTCATTACATGTTCAGTAGGATTTTCCGTTGTGTGTTGTTTATTCATGAGGTGACTTCTCCCAGATATAGCTTTCCATTAATAAGAACAGCAACACACACACACACACACACACACACACACACACACACACACACACACACACACACACACACACACACAAAGTTTCCGACATGGTTGAGAAGGTTATCAAACACGTTGGAATGATGTATCATCGTCGCCAATCAAAGCTGAAATCCACGGAGAGGAACACTGTAACATGTTTAGTGGTTGCAATATTATGTGTTTTTCTCTAAACTAACACGACTGAGCTAAATAAAACAACACTTGATACGCACAGCCTGTCAATCAGGGATTCAAGTCAACAACAAATGTTCAACAAATCGTGGCCGTGTGGTCGGTCTAGTTTTCTGTGACAGCAAGGTGCAATAGAAGGCTGGGATGGAAGTCGCAGTTAGTTTGAAGTGACTGAGAACACTCCCCAAACAAAGCTGCACTATCAAGTCCCTGGATGGTCAGTCATTTCAAACAAATGTGACCCCCCCTCCAAAAGACACCAAGAGCCACTAGTGAAATCAACAACACTATTACCAAGGTATAAATAACCTGGTCTTACAGCACTGCGGTGAAACAGTTGGCCACATCCTGTTTCGG
>NC_137680.1:13875037-13940037 GCF_963989245.1 Nansenia antarctica | reverse complement strand
GCTGTCCAGCTACAGAGCCATACGGTCAACGACCAGAAACTTCATAGCGATATCTGAATGAATGTTAGTACATCATGTAAAAGGGAATTTATCAGAAGCAGCAGTGACTGTTGCCTTAAATGACTAAACTATTGCTCTTCCATGGACCAAATATTTGCTTAGTAAGACTGAATATTCTTGTCTTTACTGACAACATCCTCTGTCTGTGTGTGTGTGTGTGTGTGTGTGTGTGTGTGTGTGTGTGTGTGTGTGTGTGTGTGTGTGTGTGTATGTTGGACCCCCTATGTTTGGACAAGTCAATGGGAGGATGAGTGTCATGTATATGTTGTGTCAGACTGGCCATTGAAATAGCAACCCAAGCGGTGCCTTACACCACTCACTGACTAGAATGCAATCGGCTGTCCCTATTTTAACCTGAAGTGATTGCTTTTTATACCGTGTTTTTTTTTCTCTTTTTTTTTTCTCCTCATTTCAATTATTTGTTTACAGGAGAAGAAGAAGAAATAAAATGTAAAAAATTAAATAAAATTAAAAAAAGTTGGAAATAAATAAGTAGGGACATGTGAATAGATTATTAGACTTGGCTATGTCATTTGTTTTTCTATTGTCTTGTTGTTCATTTATACTGAATGTTCTGTATGATACTCTTTGTATAAACATGTATTTGAAAATGTACTTATATATGCCTTAAGCCTATTATGCAGTTCTGATGCTATTTAGTTTGGAGTTTTCGCAGTGTCTTCCTTTTTTTATGATGATCCGATCCACTACCACCTTGCCCCCCCTCACACACACAAGCCCTTGTATCCATCCTCTCACCTAGTGCCTATCCTATTCTATCATTCTGAAAATGATCTTTTTCCCTCTATCACTCATCCTACAAGATTTAGAGATGCTATGACAATCAGGAAATAGAGCCAGATCCATAAAGGAACTATAACTGTTCGACTGGGGCCAATGAGAATAGCTCCCCTCCACCCCCACCCCCCTTCCTAGTTTCTTTCTTCTATTGGAGGTTATGGGCTAGTTAAACAATGGTATGCTTGCTTACCTGCTGAATCTCAGAGAGTATGCTCCTGGAACAATATCATTTTGTACAGGGCCCTCGTGCACTTTGGGTTTGCATGTACATAGGAATAGGATTAATCTATGACAATCTGTGTTTTTTGTGTGTGTGTGTGTCTGTGTGTTACTTTTTTTTACCGTCTGCCTGTGTAAACATGACTGGATATGGATAAGTGTGTCCGCGGGATTAAGATTGATAGCCAGCCAGGCAATAATTGATTATCTCTATATCAAAGGATTTTACCTTTGGTGAAATTATTGCTCCAGCATCCCTTTTCCTCCTTTCTGGCTCAATAGGTTTCTACAATACATAATGCACTTTACCATAGTAACAACACAGGTTCCAACTTCCTTCCTTCACGACCAAAAGGATGAATATCCTTATTGATATAATAAGGATAAGCACCTACAACAAGCGTACATATGATTTGTCCTACAGGACTATATGGTAGACCTGCAGCCTCTTTCTGTGTTGTCATATGTACAATATGTATGTTTGTCTTTCTTCAGCATGCATATAACACAAGCGCTAGGTATCATTTTTAGCTTACTATTACCATTACATAGCTTCATAGATATATATATTTGGAGTGTATGATAGCATGGCTATTACGTAACAGATTTATATAAGTGTGCCTTATTCTCCATGGTCTCTCCGCTACATCATGATTGTAACTCTAATCCTTTTCTATCCAGGCACAAAGGTGAAACATATTTCCTCTTTAATATGAAATATTTATGGAAATTTCAATGGTGTTTTATGTACACAAGGTGTTCTCCAAAAATGAATTAATAAATTACTTAATGACGACAATAGAGACATGTGTGTTACGTTATTTGGGGCTTTATTTTGTGTTTTTGAAAGAAACGTTCGCAGTGTTTTTTTGTTAGTGTTTGAGGTTTTATATTGCTGCTGTTACCATCTGGCATTGCCCATGAATCCATACTTGCCTTTATGAAAAAAGGCTTTACTTTTTTTTTAGCAAAAGTCATAAACAGTAATCCTATAGGGCGGGTTTATTCGAGCCTTCGATAGATGAAAGAAACCAGAAAGATAGGGAAATGGACAGATAGATGGAAAAAAAGACATAACACGCATGAGGGATTACCATAGTGTCCATGCTTCACCAAACAAACTAATTACATAGTAATCGTATCTTTTCTTCAGAGCATATTGAATGCATTCTCTCTGCCTTTTTCCATTGATGGACCATATGGCTATGCTTTAGTTTAAGACTTTCTCTATAAGTCAGCAGCTTTTGATTTGTGTGTGTTATAGTACTTGACCATGGTAAACCTTGGACGATTGAAACCTGTCCCTATATACCTAATAAAGCCTGAGACAGAGACAGCGGGACATTGACATGTATAGAACAAATTCAATTACTGTACCATGTCCCAAGGCAGGCATTTAGAAAAACAGTTGATTTCTTTCTTTTCCTCTAGGAGCAACAGTATTTTCAGAGAATTGATTTTAAGGCAGATAGTGCAGTACCTTACAACATACATAACAGACATTAGAGCTATGACGTTTCTGTATTTTTTAATTCTGGACCTTTTTATGTATGCAAGTGTGTGTGTGTGTGTGTGTGTGTGTGTGTGTGTGTGTGTGTGTGTGTGTGTGTGTGCGTGTGCGTGTGCGTGTGCGTGTGTGTGTGTGTGTGTGCTCATGTGTGTCGGCGCGTGTGTGTGTGCGCTCATGTGTGTCTGCGTGTGTGGGTGTGTGTGTGTGTGTGTGAGGGAGGGAGTGACACAGCCCTCTGCCCTGGGAGCTATGCCATGCTCCTGTGTACCACCTGCCAGTCCTCCAGACTTTTTCCATCCAGCAAAGTTCCAAATCACCCATCGCCATAGTGACAGAAGGCAGGTCTGGGCGGAGCTCCCCTGCACACCCATGGCATTCCCAAAATAGCGCTCTATTTACAGATGGCAGGCACGCCTCTTTTTCCTGGCACCCACTCTCACCTATGTCTTCCTCTGACGAAGCTACAGTACCCTTTGACACAGTCCTGTTACGACTCCAACTCCTGGGTGTTAGTTGTAAATAGGCCTGCAGTTATATATAGAAAAACAAAAGGGCATAGGTGGGTAAAATGTTAATGCTTCAGTGGTGCCAGCACTCTAAAGCGTTATGACCAGATCTTTGCTTGTGTGTGTATAATATTCAAATAATGACAAACGGTGAACTCACTGTATTACAATACATATATATACACACACACACATATATGTCTTTCTCTGTGTACCACATGTACAAAAGAAGAGATTTGGTGAGGCTCCGTTCTCATTTTATGCACCCAAATTGTGGAATGCACTGCCAGTTTACATTAGGGATGCAACCTCAGCAAATATTGATAAAAAAAAGATTAAAAAACCCATCTTTTTAATATTGCCTTTAAATTACTAAATAATAAAATGGTTAGGATTATATAATGATTAAAGCACTTTGAGCTACAGCATTTTCTGGAAAAGTGCTACACAAATAAAATGTATTATTATTAATATTAATATTATTACAATAGGTCGCTTATCCTACAGCTTCATTCTACAGTATGTGATGCATTCGCGGAACGAGAGAAAAACAAACAGATCATCCTAATGATTGTAGCGCGTGCCGCCAACTCCCCGGGGCCCACGTGCCCCCATCTCCCCTAGGCACTGGAATCTGCTATAGAAGCCTCAGACTTGTAGATTTACAACTTCTTTATAGCTTTGCTCCCTATCCTATTGTATTCCCACAGAGCTCTTGATTCCTGCGTTTATAAAGTGAGTGCATCGCATAGGCACAGTGGTAGAGCTCTCCGGCTGCCCTGTCCTCTTCTACTGGGCCATCTGCAGGCAGTAAATCCAGGATATACCTCTGTTATAGAGGCCATGTTGAGAATAAGCCGTGGGGTGGCTTTAAGAGAGGCTTTAACTGGTGATTGCTTGACCATACTGTGAGACTTTGATATTGTTTCGTCCTCGAAGCAGATAGGGGGCTGTTATTGATCATTTTGTGTGCGCAGTGAGTGAAGAGGGGAAACAACATGGGTTTTTTCGTCATTACACCGACTTTGAGATGGTGATAAATCTGTCTTTACCCAAGTTGTGTAGGATAGTGTTTATTGCCATTCCAACGGAGTGAGGCGGCAGGGGTTGGTTCGTGTGTGTGTGTGTGGGTGTGTGTGTGTGTGTATGTGTGTGTGTGTGTGTGTTTGTATGTGTGTGTGTGTGTGTGTGTGTGTGTGTGTGTGTGTGTGTGTGTGTGTGTGTGTGTGTGTGTGTGTGTGTGTGTGTGTGTGTGTGTGTGTGTGTGTGCGTGTGTCCACAGGTGCACTCGCTCCACATGAGAGCGCCTGAGCACGTGACCGGACCAACAGATGACCCACTGACACGGTCACATCACTGTGGACACACAGACAAATCACCTTTTAAAAGACACTTTAAGAGACACTCAGAAAGACATCCAGATGCGACTGGAAAAAGCGGTGCCGTCTTTTTTATTCACCATCTGCCATCATTCAACTTGATTCACTATTTTCTCTCTTTTGCGATGCGTGAAATGTCGTGCAAGGATTTATAAAATTCAGACGAGGACATACGTTTTCTGCTCGAAGAGACTTAAAGAAGTGAAAATCATCCGAGACTGTCCTTTTATTGATATTATAAATAGGAGCTCTGTACCCTCTTATTAAACTCATTGACTATGATGACACTATGACACTATGATAGGCCATTCATATATCATTTGGAAAGCTCTTAATTCATATAAAAAAAATAAACTTTGAAAGTCATATGTACTGTGTTGCAATCGACCCTGTGATTTGTATTGCGGCGCGAGCATGTGCGTACGTGCATGTGTGCGTGCGTGTGTGTGTGTGCATGTGTGCGTGCGTGTGTGTTGTTGTTGTTGATGTGTATACAACACTCAACATGTCGGATGCTCTTAATGGGGCTAAAAGCACAGGCTAGTCAGAGTTCAGGTGGGTGCACACTCTCCGATATGCAGCCCCGGTACTGAAGATGAGTTCATGACAATCACTGGAGGCTTTTAGACGCCTTCACCCAGCTCAATCTTCATTTCCCTCGACACTGATTTCACAATAAGGATCCGGAGAAAAGGAGAATGTCCGTCTATTCATTCTAATGATCCCTCGTTATTGATTGTTGGCAGGGTAAGGGTGGGGGCGGCCGAGGGTAATGATTCTTTGTCTTTGCAGGCCAATCGCTCCTCTTAAAGGAGTAATCCACTAAATAAGGCCTCTAATGGATGCTCTGGGCGACCTCGGGGTGACCTCACACACCCCCCCCCCCCCCCCCCACCCCCCTGTGAGTAGCTTTCCCGACATGGAGGAGAGCAGGACTGCCACGCTCGAGGGTTTTAGTGCGTTTCTCCATCAGAGTGAACTAGGCTGCCATGACAAGCTAGAGATTTGGACACTGATGAACATGAAAATCAGAAAAAAATGATAAGATATCTGATATATCATATTGTAAAAATGTATTACAATAAGATTCATCTCAAATTGTTTGTTGCAGCTAACAACTATTGGATGAACCACAGCCTTTTTCTCACATGCTGTAAGTGTAAACGAGCAAACAGTCTGTGGCTGGAGAGAACCGTGGAGAACCGTGAAGCTGGAACCTTCATAATCGAACGCGTTTCACTTTGCCTTCCAGGTTCGTGTCCCAGTGCATTTGCCTCACCTGATACCGTTTGTGATCCAGTAGCTATTCCCCTCGCGCGCGACTTTTTGTGATCCATCTCAAATCAGTTATGAATGCCCTGCTTCTTGGCCTTGAACAGACGACTCGCTGAGGACTCACAAGGAAGTGCCTCCACGTTTAAAGGCCCCAGTAAATATAGAGGTATTTCCTTTTCTGACCGCAGTTCGGACATTCTGTTTTATACAATTCCCTACTGTGTGCATGTAGCAAAGAGAACAGTCATAACTGCTGATTATTGTGTTAACAGAAGGCTGGGCTGTGATGATACTGTATGTGTTAGTGTGTGTGTGTGTGTGTGTGTGTGTGTGTGTGTGTGTGTGTGTGTGTGTGTGTGTGTGTGTGTGTGCGTGTGTGTGCGTGCTACTGACTTACATACTGACTTTTCTCGTGTGTGTGGCTCGATGTCATTCATGGTGGTACTGTAACCATACTGGTCTCCGACAGATATCAAAGCATTCATTTGAGAACACAAACAGGCCAAGTCTGTCACAAGCGGTCTTTCCCACTACTTTACTTTCCAAAACATCCTGTCACAGAAGCACGACCTATTGAAATTAAAGAGTATGTATGGTAGGGTACTATGTAGGTCTGGCTGTCTATGCGCTACAGTGGAATAGGACTGCTTGATAAAGGGTGGGAGGGGGATGACATTAGGGCCAGACAGCTACTCCACACCACCCCCATACTGGAACTAACCGCAAGACAACCCTCTCATCTCCAAAGATTACCTGCCTGCTTTATTATGACTGTATATGAATGTTTTATCATAAAAGCTTTTCTTTTTGCTAAGTGCACTGGCTAAGTGTTGCTTTTAAGTTTTGATTACTTTGTGTCTTGTTGCAACAAAAGAATGATGCCAGGTCATATAAAGTGTATAATGGACTTAATGGAAAAACACAAGTCTCACTTCTTTCCACAGACCCGAATGATACAATGATGTAGGAAAAGGCGTTTTTGATGAGTTTGGACAAAGCGGTAGTTTTGACACCATGAGAGTAAGCTGGCCTTTGCTCCTAAGACTTTCAAACTCAGCCAAGCAGGTGGAAAGAGCAGAGAGGAAACAGACATGACATAATCATATAAATATTACAGCGTGGCAGGGTTCCTATAGGATCCATATGTTTCCATCTGCCAGGAAATATAGGATGTCAAGCATCACAGTGTAAAAAGATTCATTTACGAATATCAAAACCAGTCAAATCTTTTCTTGCACCATTTGAAGTGGGTGAATCTAATCTCATTTGGCTCATATGATAGGTCCGTGCTCCTTTAATATTGTCTTGAATCATTTAGAAAGATTCCTTTTGTGTCTGGTCCAGACGTGGAAGATCCCCCCCCCCCCTTGCTGGCTTTGACCAGACGTCGCATTGCGAGGGGGGGGGGAGGGGGAGGTGGGGTGGTCGATTGCATAACGGCAGGCGAGACCAGATCGTTCCTGGCCTTCACACAAGATTCAATCATTCTCTGCATTCTCCAATTCCACGTCGGCCCATTAAAGAGCAGCACAGGCTAGGATTTCCCCTCATATGTTTTAAATTGAAATTACGATCACAAAGTCTGCCGTACGCATGGATCGAGTCAGCCAAGAGACCTGGAGAGAGGTAGAGAATGTTGGACAGAAGGAAGGAGAGTTGAGATGAAGGAGAGAAAGGATGAGTGACAGATGGAGAGTTGGTCAGCGACAGAGAGAGAGAGAGAGAGAGAGAGAGAGAGAGAGAGGAGAGAGATGCTCTGAGCCCCTGAGAGATAGAGACTGAGAAAGACACAGACAGCAGAGACAGAGACAGAGAGACATAGAGAGACAGAGATAGGGGCATAGAGAGACAGAGAGACATAGAGAGACAGAGACAGGGGCAGAGACAGATAGACACATTGACAGAGACAGAGACAGACTGGGACAGAGACAGAGCCAGACAGACAGAGACAGAGACAGAGACAGAGACAGACAGAGCCAGAGACACAGACAGACAGAGCCAGAGTCAGACAGAGAGAGACAGAAACAGAGACAAAGAGCTCTGCTCCAACAGAGACAGAGACATAGAGACAGAGACAGAGAGACAGAGACAGAGACAGAGACAGACAGCTCTGCTCAGCTGACACTGAGCTACTACGGCCCCCACATCCATATTGATTAGGCACCCTACCTGCAAGACTAGGTTTTTCTGTCTTCACAAAAACTATCATCACTGCATTACTAAAGGTCACCACCTGTGTTTAGGTTATCGGTAGGCCCCAGTATGCTATAACCATTGAAACCACAAACAGACATAAAATGCATTTGTATGGTATGAGACAACAGGAGATGGTGAAGCCAGATGTCCATTCTGGGACTATGGGGTCTGAATCAGACTATGACTAGGGTTTCCTTAATCCCTCTGTATATCTCTATGGACTAGAGAAGAAGATGAGCACACACCTGCACATGTTTGATACCTCACTTCCTCATTCCATTCCATGCTTTACAATGAGCCGGGGTCCTCCAATGTCTATCTCCACCAGCCTCCTTTGCTGAGTGTGAGGGGGGAAGTCATCTAGACATGATGAGGAAATACCCCCACCAGAGGGATGCATCACTCCTACACATACGCAGGTTGAGCAATCTCAGGACGCATTTGAAAAACAGGAATCTGAGAGAAAGGGAAAGTTTATAATGATTCATGTCAAAAAAAAATCAAAGACAGGAAACTGCGGCCGTCTGAAGCAAGTTTTTTTTATTTAACTGACAAAGTTTTGTGTACTGTATGCAACCTTGGTAAATGTATACAGTGAGCAACTTTGTGGTGGATAGAGTACAATAGGCGCCTCTATTCTGAAAGGGCTTTAGGAAATGTGATTGAAATGAATTTGTTACAGCTTATGTTTGTTAAGCCTCAGATGAGGGAAGCCTTGAATGCTATAGTCATTGATAATTATGTTCTAATTCAGAATAAGCATAATGTTCTTTTGGTTGTTGGTTGTTGCTGGTGCTGGATTGAGGACCACATCTGAGTCTTCATAGAGCTGAGCTGCATGCTTGGATAAGGACCCGTGTTACTCACTCACACTCAATTATTCTTATGATCCTACACTGACATCTAGTGGCCAACCTTTAGAGGTACGGGACCAGACAATATTATTGTATTTATATTCATGCAAGCAATAGTCATAAACCTACGGAGCCCCCCTGGAGTCACATGGTAGAAAAAAATATTTGATGTGTGAATCTGTTCCCTCGGTTTAGTAAATCTGTTCCCTCGGTTTAGTAATCCGTTCCCTCGGTTTAGTAATTCGTTCCCTCGGTTTAGTAATTCATTAGGGTTAGAATCCTTGCGATCTTTCTGGCTTGTAGGGCCTAACCATAACCCTAACCTAACGAATTACAATACCGAGGGAACGGATTACTAAACCGAGGGAACAGATTCACACATAAAAAAAAAAAATCTACCATGTGACCCCAGGGGGGCTCCGTACAAACCATACAAAACTGATAGTGACCAAAAATACCAAATACCAAAAATAGACATTCATATATTTTATTTGACATGATTCATAATGACAGTGCATTGCAACAAGACTGCAATAACTTAAACAAAGCATGTATCTCAAATTGTGTGTATTTGTGTTTTATATAGTACAAAGCATATAACTCAGTTTGTGTGTATTTATTTTACACACTACAAAGTATGTGACTCAAATAGTGTGCATTTATTTTATACAGTACAAAGCATTTACAGTTTTTTACGATTGCTAACTCACCATGTTCAATACTGAAACCCAGTGGCGGCTGGTGCTAAACATTTTGGGTGGGGCACAGGTTATGGGGGCATGCTCCACGGGGAAGAATATCAACTTTAAAATCTGGATTTACAGTCGATTTTAGCATGAGAATAGCTCTACCCCCCTGTACAGACCTCGCCATCCCCTCTACCCCCCTGTACAGACCTCTTCATCACCTCTACCCCCCTGTACAGACCTCGCCATCCCCTCTACCCCCCTGTACAGACCTCTTCATCCCCTCTACCCACCTCTACAGACCTCTTCATCCCCTCTACCCCCCTGTACAGACCTCTTCATCCCCTCTACCCACCTCTACAGACCTCTTCATCACCTCTACCCACCTCTACATCTCCTCTACCCACCTCTACAGACCTCTCCATCCCCTCTACCCCCTGTACAGACCTCTCCATCCCCTCTACCCCCCTGTACATACCTCCTCATCCCCCCTACCCCCCTGTACAGACCTCTTCATCCCCTCTACCCCCCTGTACATACCTCCTCATCCCCCCTACCCCCCTGTACAGACCTCTTCATCCCCTCTACCCCCCTGTACATACCTCCTCATCCCCCCTACCCCCCTGTACAGACCTCTCCATCCCCTCTACCCCCCCTGTACAGACCTCTTCATCCCCTCTACCCCCCTGTACAGACCTCTTCATCCCCTCTACCCCCCTGTACATACCTCCTCATCCCCCCTACCCCCCTGTACAGACCTCTCCATCCCCTCTACCCCCCTGTACAGACCTCTTCATCCCCTCTACCCCCCTGTACAGACCTCTTCATCCCCTCTACCCCCCTGTACAGACCTCTTCATCCCCCCTACCCACCTCTACAGACCTCTTCATCCCCCCTACCCACCTCTACAGACCTCTTCATCCCCCCTACCCACCTCTACATACCTCCTCATCCCCCCTACCCCCCTGTACAGACCTCTCCATCCCCTCTACCCCCCCTGTACAGACCTCTCCATCCCCTCTACCCCCCTGTACAGACCTCTTCATCCCCCCTACCCCCCTGTACAGACCTCTTCATCCCCTCTAGTGAGTGTGTGAGTGTGAGTGTGTGTGTGTGTGTGTGTGTGTGTGTGTGTGTGTGTGTGTGTGTGTGTGTGCGTGTGTGCGTGTGTGCGTGTGTGCGTGTGTGTGTGTGTGTGTGTGTGTGTGTGTGTGTGTGTGTGTGTGTGTGTGTGTGTGCGTGTGCTGAATACATAAACAAACAAGCTAAAAGACGACAATAGAAAACGTACCATGCTGACGATATTACTAAATGTTTGAAGTAGCTTTTATCTTAGCTGACTCTCTTACCTTCAGGTCGAGTTTGTGTATTCTGGCTTCGCAAAACACCAACAGTAGCAGCCTAACAGCCGCGGAGATTGCGCGGAGATTGCGCGGAGATTGCGACCACAAACGAAGTTTGACTTCGGTAATAGGTCCAGTTGTAATATCCTCAAGCAGGGGAGGCTGGCTCCCCACCAAAGGGAGAAGAGAGAGATTTTTTTTCTATGACTTCTAGACAGTGTTGCTTCTGAATATCATAGTCCAATCAGCTAGTGTTCTGTGGCGTATATCATAGTCCAATCAGCTAGTGTTCTGTGGAGTATGTTCCAATCAGCTTCAAGTCCCGCCCCTTTCAGTGCATGTCCCAAAACCCCATAGACAATTGACCGAATGGCCTGAAGTTACCAAAATAGATTTTACATGCAAGTCTACGAGAACAGCCTAGTGCAACTTCGAGTAGACTGAAAGTTGCCCCGAAAGGGGCGGGACTTGAAGCTGATTGGAACATACTCCACAGAACACTAGCTGATTGGACTATGATATACTCCACAGAACACTAGCTGATTGGACTATGATATTCAGAAGCAACACTGTCTAGAAGTCATAGAAAAAAAATCTCTCTCTTCTCCCTTTGGTGGGGCATTGCCCAATTGCACCTAATGAACCAGCCTCCCCTGCTGAAACCACAGTTTCACAACTCTTCATACAGTCTGCATTCGTAACACTCATGTTGGCCAATGACTTCATTCATGTCTCAAAAGAAGCTCGTTCAACCACACACTGTCAACAATGTTCACTCAGAAGCATACACTGTCATTCATAACATTCTGACTTACAAAATACTAACAACAGGGAGCATTACATAGTTTGAATGATTTTCACAAGAATGAATATTTCATTATAAAAATGGTTTGATTTATAGTAATCATCATCAACAGAATAGTTGACTGTACAACTGTAAAGTATTAGGCAACAAGAAGAAGTACACTACATTTACTTTAAAGTGAAAAATAAAGTGGAAGATGCAAAGTTCAAATACTGTAAAAAAAGAAAAACAGAAATTCCAGGGCTACAATACAATAGCAATCACACCAAAAATGTCTCTCCTGAGGGTTTTGGTCCACCCTCTGGTCTGCATCTGGTCACATCTAATGTCTTCCCTGGCAATGCATCTAGTCTATTTCATTTCATTGTACGGTATATATTCTGCTAATATTTTCTAGACATTTCAATATGATTACTGCAAATAGTGAAAATACCACCGCTCATCCGTTATCAGACTTTGCTGAGGTGCTAGAACTGAAGAGTATCAATAGAGTGCAAAATAACAGCATCTGCACACTCAAACACTGTGCAAAAAAACTGTTTATTGCGAGCTTTGTGTCATATATGATAGGAATATGATTACTGCAAAATTGCACCAAATAATTCAGTTTTGAACGTGTTCTTCAGAGTTTTGAACACAGTATGTTAGCAATGAAAAAATGTGTTGCAAATACATAGTATTTTGCAAGTGGGGGAGTTTGAATGAGAGAAGTGTTATGGCATTTGGAGAACGTAGTCATTGAATGCATTCTGTATGAAAGCAATGCACAAATCACAGAGAAAGAGTCACAGTTTTGTTCACATGGGTTTCTGCTCTGCTGACTGTATGAAGAGTTGTGAAACTGTGGTTTCAGTATTGAACATGGTGAGTTAGCAATCGTAAAACACTGTAACTAACATTTTGTCTTTGAAAAAATAACAACACATAAAACTTAGACTTGTAAACGGTATACAGAAACCTTTAAGTTGCCATTTGCAGTCTTAGAAACTCTTACATTAAGGCACAATTTAGTTTTAATGCCACAGTAACATATCACTTTAAGTAAAGTAATACTTTTACAGTACTTTCATTACACTGTACTTGATTAACCTTCAAGTAAAAGATTGCTTTTATCTCTTCTATAAAGAAGGAATATTAAAAAGCTCTGCAGTAAAATACTTCATGGTCTTTGGGACCTTCAAGGTCTGGTCTTCTGCTGTCACACATCAGTAGAGTAGGGAACCAGCCCAGCTGCCCACAGTGCTCAAATTCAATAACCATCTGAATAATACAGATATAATATAACCCCTAGGACAGATCCCTCATCAGCTTTGGGGTGAGACAGATCAGAGAATTCAAAGCCTTGTTAGAAACAGTTTAGAACTGAAAACTTACATGACAAAGATAAATCCAGTGTAAGCTTTGTTTAGACTAGTGTATTCTACAGTGAGTTTCTAAGCCATTTTTAATAATAAAATAACATTTTGCCCAAAGCGTCCTAATTTGGGCATTTGGTGTTACAGGGGTCCCCTGATTTGAAGAGTCCGTAGACACTGACCAATGGGAACATGGACATGGCCCCCAGCATGGAGCCGAGTTGTACGACCGCTCCACACCACACGAGGGCGCCGTGGCCTTCATCCCTGAGGATCACACCAATAATCACCTTGACATAGGACAGGGTCAAGACAAACAGGCTCCAGGCTATCACCTACAACACAGAGAAGATAACCATTAGAAACAACATATATCCCTTTTGTAAGTATTTAAAGGGCATAGATTGACCATTAGTAAGTAGTCTTATTGACCTGCAGTCATTGTGGTGTAGCCTTGTTTGACCTCAAACCCCCCATTTTGTTAGTCATGTATACTGTATATACACTCACCGAACACTTTATTAGGAACACCTGTACACAGTCCAAGCTGGTGGAGGTGGTGTAATGGTGTCGGGAATGTTTTCTTGGCACACTTTGCGCCCGTTAATACTAATCAATCAACGCTTGAAGGCCACAGCCTCTCCGAGTATTGTTGCTGACCACATACATCCCTTCATGGCCACAATGTACCCATTTTCTAATGACTACTTCCAGCATGATAATGCACCTTATACAACAGTTAGTTCCGACCAAGTCATTTGATTGGATTTGATTGGACAAGAGTCATTCCATGAGTGCTGATATACAGTATAACAGCACTGGGACCTTTAACTATATGTATCACTCCGCCGCACAGATGTTCTACTAAATGACCGTTAATTAGACTACATGTTTGTGTTCAGGTTACTAGGCAACAGTCCATTTGAAATTCAGTTGCGGAACTATTTTCGGTTTATTTTTATGATTAAATAAACAAACAAATCATAATCTATTGTCGTTTATTACTGTTAACTAATAAATCGCGCTGTAGAACTGTTGTATAAAAGCAATATCACACTCAAGGTCGTGCTGTTATACTGAATATCGGCCTCGTACCTACGACCGAATCACAGCCGTGCTGATATTCAGTATAACACACTCCCTCTCGTGTGATATTGCTTAAATGTCACAAAGCAAAAGTCGTCTCAAACTGGTTTCAAGAACATGACAATGACTTTAGTTCTGCCCTTCCCAGTCACATGCCACGAAGAGTTGAGGCTGTTTTGAGAACAAAGGGAGGCCCTACCCAGTATAGTGTATTAGTATAGTGTTCCTAATAAAGTATTTGGTGAGTGTATATATATATATATGATACGAGATATTTTGGCAAACTGTATCAACTAATGTGCATTTCCTTTTCTACAATTTGAGAAGAAAGAGTCTTACTATGAGTACAGTTCCTGAGGCACTGTCGACCAGCAGAGGGCAGGGGCTCAGAGCAGCCATGCCCATGATGTATGCCCCAAACCCTGTCCCAACCATGGTCAGACCGCCCATCAGCACTAATGACCTGGGGGAGGAGACAGGAGGTAAACAGAAATTCAAGATGTTTGGGTGAACTATTTAGCCAAGCTACAAGGGTTGTATTTCTTCCTCAGATTAAAGTATGACGTTTTCAGAGTGATTTACATTTTGTTGAACTTTTCCGCACAATAACGGATCATGGGTCATGGGTTTCTGCTATTTCGTTTCTGCTTTCCCGGATCATGGGTTTCTGCTTTCTGATTTACATTTTGTTGAACTTTTCCGCACAATAACAAACATTACATGAATTCAGCCGTAACTCTGTTTAACTCACTGCTACTGACTGCTTTCAACCCCAGAGTCTTGGCTCTGGCAATGGGGTATCAGTAATAATACGTAACCGGAGGCAGGGCTTACCTTATGGGCAGGAACATGGCGATGAAGCAGGCCACGGGATTGGCTAAAGCTGCCATGTTAGCAGCCAGGTGATAGGCCTGGTTCCCATAGGGCAGACATGAGTAGGACTGGACCGAGGGCAGCACTGCGTTGGTCAGGGCGTTAACCCAGGCTAGGACTGTAAAGATAAACATCAACTCCGCTCCACTGTAGGTCCCTGCTCCAAAGGAGCTCCGCGGCTCCCTCTTGAGGCCCTCCAGGGAACTGATCATGGGTTTCTGCTCCGAGGGGTGGCCGTGGAGAGACAGGCCCTGCCCGCTCTTCTCGCCCATCAGGTCTTCAGTCAGGTACCGCTCACTCTGCCTCTCCCGTGCCACGGCCGGGTGGTGGTTGAGCAGGACGAAGGCCCCGAGACACACCACCATCATCAGGCTGAGGAAGATGAAGAAGCCCTGGGCGGAGAAGTTAGCCGGCTGGTAGTGGGCCTGGAGCTCTCCACCGTCCCCCGCCGTGGCGTTACCGAGGGTCCCGTTAGCCAGGTCAGCGATCCGACAGTGTACCACTCCCACCCCCTGTACCAGGGCCACCACCGCAGGCACGAGTCCACTGAGGCCTTCCCCTACGAAGTACGTGGTGAGGTACTGGGGACGCAGCCGCATCATGAAGGGGAGGAAGGTGACAGAGGAGGTGCAGTCCACCACGGAGAGCAGGAAGCTGAGCACCAGGAGGGGCACGCTGTGAAGAGAGCCCCCTAGCACCACGGCGTGCTTCCAGAAGAACGCCAGGAGGAACGTGGCGACGATACCCAGAACCACGATGGAGTAGATGACCGGCCCTTCGTCAAGCGTCCCCGGGCGGAAGCGGTGCATCAGGGTGACGACGAGGGGGCCGACGTTGGCCATCTGGATGAGGACGGTGAGGTAGGAGGGTAGGTACCAGCCCTCTGGGATCTCTGGTACGATCAGGGGCAGCTCCACCCACATGCCGTTGATGGCCACCCAGGAGCCCATGCCGAAGAGGCACGCCAGGACGTGGGTCAGCAGAGACATGGTGGTGGAGAGGTGGGGTTACAGACGCAGACTAGCAGGGGGGACTTGTGTTGGCAATCTGAAACACAATAGTGACAATTCATCATTTGATTATCAATGGCAAAAATAACCAATGACAATTCATGGTTATTTCTTTCACTCCACCCTCACATCACATCAACAGCGCTGCCTAATCAGCTGTAAGGCTAAGCCGAAGAATGAGACAGATGGAATCACACAGGCTTGTAGCTCCTTATACTTCCCCAGACACCACTTTTTAATCCCCTCCAGACAGAGAGACCCCCCAGTCATGAGGGAACAGAGAGGATCATATTACCTCGCGATGGAGTCAGGAAGTGGACTGCCTACACTTTTTTCTTCCTATGTCTCTCTTGGTGAAACCCTTCTCTCACTTCATTGTGGTCAGAGCGTTCTCTCTGTTACATCAGCCGGCGGTATTGTGCTGTGCGTTCCTATATTCCCTCCCCCCTTTCTCTCCCTCTCACCCATACACACACACACACACACACACACACACACACTCTGCTTCCGCGTCTCTGACGCACCTGACACGAGGGGGAGGGGATACACAGGCGCACTCTTTCCTTCTCTACACACACACACTAATCCCCTTGAGGCTATTTTCAAAAGCAGCCAGCCATGTGCTCTCTCCTCCCTGCAATGCTTCAATGGGAGCAGGGGGAGGAGAAAGGGGAGGTGTCAGCCAGTCTGTAGTCTCTCTCTTCCCTCCTTCACTACCAGTACCAGACGACCTTGAGTCCCCCCCCCCCCAGGTCGAAACAGGAAGTATTGGCAGTAGCATGACTGGGGAGCTATGGGGAGACAGCTGCCTGTCCACCACACACACACACACACACACACACACACACACACACACACACACACACACACACACACACACACACACACACAAACACACACTATAACTGAAAGTCTATTTCAGTGTTCAGTATTTCCTGTTCTGTATTGAGAAAACCCTGATGATTAACATTATTCTTCTCGACAGAGTTCCACAGATGCGATGTGACCAAGCTCTGCCGTTTTGAATCTCATGTCCCCCTCCTTCCCTGACTTTTCCTAAATGTTTGTTTTGGTAGTGTAATATTCTTAATAAGGATGCACGGACACAGACTCAAGGTAAGTGTGACTTTACTCGTAAACTTCAAGGTACGGAATCCCGTAAAGGACATAGAATAGTGCTATTACACTCATCTACTACACTCCTCCCCTTAGCTAATAACCTCTTATCCATGAACTAATTAAATGACCTAAGAACATGTCAACTCTAACATCCTGCTAAACCTAATTAACGTCCTACTTCTGCCAGAACGGCACAGTCTCTGCCTATTGCATGGGCTACACCCAACTAAAGGTCAAGTCTCTCAGGAGGGTTTCGTTGGCGCACAGGATTACGTCTTGCTATCTGGCCTTCAGGCGGAGGGCCAAGTTGCGCTGGTAACTCAGGCTCCTCTTGTCCACATCTCCAGTCTAGGGAGAAGTTCCCTGGGTCGTTGTTGATATCCTTGTCTGCGTCGGCAGTAACGTTAGACCTCAGCAGATGATCCACGTGCACGCTGACTTGGCGATGACCCACCTGTACGGTGTAGGTTAGAGGGCCTTTACGGTGTAGGATAACACCTGAGTTCCACAGGCGCTTGGGATGGCGGAAATCACAGACCTTCACCCTCTCCCCCTCACTGAAGTGTCTGACAGGCCTTGAGTGCTTGTCATGGGCCTTCTTCTGCTGTAGTTGATGCTTAACTACAGTGTTTGACAGGTCTGGCTTCAGTAGTGTCAGGCGGGTGCGGGGTTGGCGTTTGAGGAACAGTTCAGCTGGTGTACGTTCAGTCACTGTGTGGGGGGTATTTCGGTAGCTGAACAAGAAGCGGGCAAGCCTCTGGTGAGTGGGCACAGCCTGAACCTCCTGCTTAGTCCAAGCCTTCTTGAAGATTTGCACAGCTCTTTCAGCTGCTCCATTTGAGGCTGGATGATACGGCGGTGATAATGTGTGTCTCGTCCCGTTGTTTCTCAGGAAAGTCTCAAACTGCGCTGAAGTGAAGGGAGGACCGTTGTCTGAGACCAGCTCTTTAGGAAGGCCATAAGCCGCAAACAGGTGTCGATGGTCTTCTCAGCTGTCATCAGCTGAGTAGGGAACACCTCCATCCACTTTGAGTGAACGTCCGTGACCACCAGGAAGTGCTGTTTGTTTATTTCAGCGTAATCCACATGAACATGGTTTCCTTTCTTGCTATGTCTGACGCAGATAGTGGCAACTCTTCGATGAGTGAGATCTGGAAAACAGCTGCATCATCTTGACCACCTGAGTCACTGTTGCATGGTAACCTTGATAAAGCATCTGCATGGTCACCTGATTTTCTATATTCAATGTTATAGTCGTAGGCTAACAGGATCAGAGCCCACCTTTGCATGCGGAGAGCAGCCAATGTCGGAACAGCTGATTTAGGTCCTAGAATGACCAGGAGAGGCTTGTGATCTGTCAGCAACTGGAATTTTCTTCCATACAGATACTTGTGAAATTTCTTCACTCCATAGATTATGCTCAAAGCCTCTTTTTCAATTTGAGCATAATTTTGCTCACTGGGTGTGAGGGTTCGTGAGGCGAAAGCAATTGGATGTTCTTCGCCTGAGGGTAGGACATGTGATATGACGGCCCCAACTCCATACGGAGAAGCATCACACGCCAGTCTCAACTTCTTCTCAGGGTCGTAGTGCGCGAGCCACTTGCTCTGTAGTAGACACTGTTTGCAGGTCTGAAAAGCCTCTTCACATTGTGAGGACTGTCCATTTGGTATCAGTCTGCAGTAGTTGGTGAAGGGGGTGCAGAATCGTTGACAGGTTTGCTACAAACTTGCCATAGTAGTTAAGGAGACCCAAAAATGATCTTAGCTCAGAGACATTAGTGGGTGCTGGTGCACTGACAATGGCCTCCACTTTGCTGTTTGTTGGGTGCTGACCTTGGCTATCGATCTTGTATCCAAGATACTCCACTGAGTCTTTGAGGAACTCACATTTCGACGGTTTCACTCTCACGCCACATTATTCCAGTTTGCTCATCACCTTGTCCAGTACAGCCATGTGTTTTTCCAATGTGGGGGATGTCACTAGAATGTCATCCAGGAAACAAACCACGTTGTCTATGCCATGTAAGATCTGGTCCATTGTTTTCTGGAATATCGCAGGGGCTGTTGAGATTCCATAGGCTAGACGATGGTAGGAGGGAGGAGGTTCAGAGTCCCCCGCTCTAGATTAAATAGATTTAAAAATTATTTTATTCCCGTTTCTGTTAAACATTTAAACTGCACCAGATGAATGTGAACATGTCTTGCTTGTCGTTTTGTTTCCACTCTTGTCTTAATCAGGGCTGCCTTCTGTTTGTGTTTTTATCATTCTGTATTGCCTGTTGCTCTTGTTGGCTGCTGTGGGGTGTAAGCCCAGTACAAATTTCAAATGACTTTTGACTTTGTACGTGTATAGCCCCTTGTGGGTGTTGACGACTAGATACTGTTCCGATTCTGAGTCTAGCATCAGCTGTTGATAAGCAAACGACAGGTCAAGCTTACTGAAAACCTTACCCCCGGCTAGGGTGGCGAACAGATCCTCGACGTTTGGCAGTGGCTATTCTTCCTTCTGAATACTCTGGTTTATTGTGACCTTGTAGTCTCTGCATATCCTCACACTGCGGTCTTTCTTGGGAACCACGACAATAGGGGCAGCCCAGTCGCTCCTATCCACTTTTGAGATGATGCCATTCTTCTCCAGGCGTTCTAGTTCCTTCTCTACAGCTTCCTTTAAAGCATAGGGAACAGGGCGGGGCTTGTGGAACCTAGGATTGGTTCCCTCTTGAACTCTGACCTTCGCTTGGAAACCCTGCATCTTTCCATAGCCATCCTTGAACAGTCCTTTGTGCTTCTCTAGCAGGGCTGTGAGTGTAGGTGTACTCACTGGCTTGTCATTTTTCACACTGAAGATCTCTGCCCAGTTCAGCTTTATCTGTTTCAGCCAGTTGCGGCCAAGTAAGGCTGTCTTGTCGCCTTTTACTATGAGCAGTGGTAACATCCACTCTCTTCCTTCATACTTGACCGGTACCTGTATCTGGCCTAACACAGGAATCCTGTCCCCGGTGTAAGATGCGAGACGGACGGCAGCTGGTTGGAGAGGGCACTGTTTCAGATGTTCTCTGTAGATATGTTCCGGAACTATGGTAACTGAAGCACCTGTGTCCAACT
Source organism: Nansenia antarctica (assembly GCF_963989245.1). Classification (NCBI taxonomy): domain Eukaryota; kingdom Metazoa; phylum Chordata; class Actinopteri; order Argentiniformes; family Microstomatidae; genus Nansenia; species Nansenia antarctica. Next base: position 13,919,853 of record NC_137680.1, on the reverse strand, counting down.
GCATACTCACTGGTTTTCCAGCTAACTCAATTTTTACATACTGTATATTCCCTCTTTGTGTCCTTCAGCGGTGTACATGTTGAATAGTTCAACTGTCTCAATTTCACCTTCCTCCTCTTCCTCTGACACATTGTGAGTTCTTCCTGTGTGTTTTGCACTTTTACACACCCTCTGCACGTGACCTGTCTTCCCACAGTTGTGGCATTTCTCATTAATGAACCTACAGTCACTGGGTCGGTGATTATCTCTTCCACACCGATAACAACCTTGCTTTGCTTTGTCCGATGCATACTGCGTTTTGGGTGCACGTCTTGCACTTCTTGAGTCATGTACCTTGTGAACCTTCTGGCATTCTGAGTGCTCCGACAGCTCCATGGTGTCCTTGTGGGCAAGCTCGAGTCCCAGGGCAATATCACAGGCTTTCTTTAATGTCAGATTATTTTCTGTCAAAAGCCGTCTGTGATAGGCTTCACCTGTGAGACCACACACAAACTGATCTCGGAGAGCATCATTCAGAAACTGGCCAAACTCACATGAACTAGCTAACCGTTTTAAGGCCAGGATGTAGTCTGCCAGTGCTTCACCTTGGTTCTGGTGACGCTTATAGAATCTGAAGCGTTCAGCAATTATAATGGGTTTAGGCTTGAAATGGTCTGATAGTGCTTTAGTAAGCTCAGCATAAGACAGTTCCACACATTTCTTTGGCTCTGCGAGACTTTTCAGCAGCCTATATTCAGTTGGGCCCAAAACACTGAAACACATTTTGTTATGTATTGAAGTGTAAGTTTGAGCTATGTGGACCACCGTAGTTGGAGTGATAAAAAGCGGATAGGTAAATGCGGAAGTGATGATGCCTGTATACCTGCGATGTGTTCAGTAAAGCTACTACGGATATAATCAAAGTGTTTCGCCGTCTCTGCCTCCATTCTTGATCGGGAATTAGCGATGTTATTGTCTACATACATAACAAAACAATTGGCGACGAGAATCGACGAACTTGTGCGGCGGTTTTGTTTCCCCCTGGATTACAAATTATCACCGGCGGGAGTCATGACCAGGGCGGTGTGCGTGCTGTGAAGTTCGGGAAAAGAGAAACTCACACTGCGCATATTGGAGGAGAGTACACAAGTAAGTGAAACGGACTTACTTAAAGTGGGAAAATGCCGATGACTGGAGCATTTGGACAGTTTGATGACACTTTAGAGACTTGGAATGCTTACACTGAACGGTTTGAGTTTTTTGTTATTGCTAATGACATTAAAAATGACAAGGTGGTGGCAACCTTCCTCAGTATAATAGGAGCTAAAACGTTTGGCTTGCTAAGGGACTTACTCCAACCAAACAAGCCAGGTGCCTATTCTTACACGGACATTGTGACAACGTTAAATGGACATTTTTGCCCAAAGCCTTTGGTGATTGCAGAGCGGTTCAGGTTCCACAAGAGGAATCAAGAGGAAGGTGAATCCATTACTCAATATGTAGCAGTACTGAGGAAATTGACTGAACATTGTCAGTTTGGCACATCACTGTGTGACACTCTGCGTGACAGACTTGTGTGTGGATTAAGGAGTGAGGCAATACAGAAGCGCCTGCTCACAGAGGAGCACCTCACATTTAAGACAGCTGTGGATATTGCAATATCAATGGAGCTAGCTGCCAGGGAAGCACTGCAGCTAGGGGCTGCCTCAAGAGTGCATGGGGTAGCAGCCACACATGATAGACAGAGAGGGGGTACCCTGGAATGTTATCGTTGTGGGAAACGTGATCACCTGTCATCAGAATGCTGGGCGAGGGAGCTCCTATGCCATCACTGTGACAAGAGGGGACACATTGAGCGGGTTTGTAGAGCTAAGAGAGAGAAGTCAACAAAGGACACCTTTAAAGATAGGAAAAAGTCAGACAAGGCAAACACAGACAACTGGCGGTCAAAGAAGAAACTGCACAGTGTTAAGCAGGGACAGACAAGCAGCAGTGGAACAGACTCAGAAGAGGAGTTACCAATAAAGGTGTTAACTGTAAAAGGAGGCTCGGCAGCCTATAGTGTCACCCCGTTATTGGAAGGACATCCCATTACGATGGAAATCGATACTGGAGCCGCTGTATCACTAATGTCAGAGACACTGTTCAAGAAAAAACTGAACCATATGCCATTGACTCAGGCAAAGCTCATTCTAAAAACATACACAGGTGAAACCGTCCCCATGGTTGGGAGGGCTAAGGTCCTAGTTGAATTAAATGGACAAAAAGTCAGGCTTCCGATCTATGTGGTCAGAGGGGACTATCCAGCACTGATGGGCAGACCATGGCTGGAGGTGATGCGTCTGAACTGGAGAAAGGTGAATGCAGTATCAGAAGATACCACCGGCATATCAGCAGTGTTAAAACGACATGCAGCTGTGTTTAAAGACGAGCTGGGGAGCATGAAAGGCATCACAGTCAAGCTGCAGGTCAAACCTGATTCCAAACCACGCTTTATGAAAGCCAGGACTGTTCCCTATGCACTCAGGCCAAAGGTCGACGCTGATATACAGAGGCTGGTGAAGATTGGGGTCATTGAGCCAGTACCATACAGCGACTGGGCCACCCCCGTGGTCCCGGTAATCAAGAGAGATGGATCAGTTCGCCTGTGTGGTGACTTCAAGGTAACTGTTAACCCGGTGCTGACTGTTGAACAATACCCTCTTCCAGTGATTGAGGACCTGTTTGCTGGGTTGGCTGGTGGTAAGAAATTCAGTAAAATCGATCTGAACCAGGCCTACCTACAGATGCATGTTGAAAAAGAGTCACAGGAGCTCCTCACCATCACCACCCACAAGGGTCTCTTTAGATATCACCGTCTGCCGTTTGGCATCACCTCCGCCCCGGCAGTGTTCCAGAGGGCCATGGATCAGGTCCTGAGTGGTCTCTCTGGTGTGCAATGCTATCTGGATGATATCTTGGTGACTGGAAAGGATGATGAAGAACATCTGCTGAACCTGGATAAAACTCTGGGAAGACTTGAAGAATATGGCTTACGTGTTCGCCAGGAAAAATGCGACTTCTTCAAGGCAGCAGTGGAATACCTGGGCCATGTCATCGATGCAGACGGGCTCCACACAGCGCCCTCTAAAGTGACCGCCATTTCAGAGGCTCCTGCTCCCGAGAATGTGAGCCAGTTGAGATCTTTTCTTGGGCTTCTAAACTATTATGGCAAGTTTATTCCACAGCTGTCTACGCGGCTAAAGCCGTTGCACGAACTACTGAGGGAGGGCAAAACATGGTCATGGTCAAAAGAATGTGACGCAGCGTTTAACATAGCCAAAGCAGCATTGACCGACAAGAGGGTGTTAACACACTTCGACCCGTCCTTGCCTCTCCAACTCGCATGTGACGCATCGCCATATGGAGTGGGCGCCGTGGTGTCCCATATCACACCGACTGGAGAAGACAAACCCATCGCGTTTGCGTCACGTACGCTGAGCACAGCAGAAAGGAACTATCCACAGATAGAGAAAGAAGCATTAAGCATTATCTTTGGAATTAAAAAGTTCCACACTTACCTGTTCGGAAGGAGGTTCACCCTGCTGACCGACCATCGTCCTTTGACATCCATCTTGGGTCCGTATGCAGGGATACCGACCCTGGCAGCAAGCCGCATGCAGCGCTGGGCACTGCTCCTCAGTGCTCACAACTATGAAATTAAGTACCGGAGGTCAGGGGCACACGCCAATGCGGATGCTTTGTCACGCCTTCCACTTCCTGATCACCCTAAGAGCAAGGAGCAAACCATTTTCTACTTTGACATGGTGGAGAGTGCCCCGGTGACTGCTCACCGTGTCAGGAAGGAAACAAAGGGGGACCCCATCCTCTCCAGGGTGTTTGACCGCGTTATGAGAGGGGATCTGTCACAGGTTCCTGACGCACCACCGGATCTTCAGCCTTACCTTTCGCGGGGGAAGGAGTTGACGGTGACGGCTGGATGCTTGCTCTGGGGCATGCGGGTCATAATCCCGACAAAGCTGAGAGAACCAGTCCTGAGAGAGCTACACTCAGGCCATTGTGGCATCGTCAGGATGAAAGAGCTTGCACGCAGTTACTTCTGGTGGCCTGGGCTAGACTATGACATTGAATCTAAAGCCAGATCATGCCCATCATGTCAAGTCATCAGAAACACACCAAGCCTGGCTCCGCTGCATCCTTGGGACTGGCCAGCGTGTCCCTGGCAACGAGTTCATCTGGATTTTGCAGGACCAGTTGATGGAGCTATGCTGCTGGTGGCCGTGGACGCACACTCAAAGTGGCCTGAGGTGGCTGTCATGTCCACCATCACCTCGGGGAAGACCATTCAGATATTGAGGGAGATGTTTGGTCGATTTGGACTCCCTGAGCAGATCGTCACTGATAATGGGCCATCTTTTGTATCAACAGAGATGGAGGACTTCCTACAGAACAATGGAATTAAGCACATCCTTTCAAGTCCATACCATCCATCCAGCAACGGATTGGCGGAGAGAATGGTGCAAACTGTAAAACATGCCCTCAAAGCATCCAAGAGTGAGGCTCCCTTGAAGCAACGCCTTGATACTTTTCTATTCAAGTATCGTAATACCCCTCATGCAACGACAGGGACCTCGCCAGCTTACCTTCTAATGAAGAGGCAGCTTCGGACACGTCTTGATCTGCTGCGACCTACCTCAACGGAAACATCAGTCCACGAGAAACAGCAGGAACAAGTAAATCAGCGAGCTAAGCGGTCTAAAGACAGACAGTTTGATGTTGGAGACTCTGTCCTCGCACGCAACTACACTACTAAGGAGAAATGGACCCCTGCCACGGTCCTCCGGAAGACTGGACCTGTTTCCTATCATGTTCACACCAAAGACAATCAGACATGGCGTAGGCACGTGGACCAGTTGTTGCCTAGAGAGCTAGGAGTGACCAGCCCCACATCCGGGGCATCAGGATTCACGTTCACGGACGAGCTGACACCACACCTGAGCATGCCGGTACCTGCAGCGGCCACACCTTCGCCGCCTGCAGTAGAGCCAGCACCTCCAGACCCCTCGGTGATCGAATGCCCTGTGATCGAGCTGAAACCCAGCCCTTCTCCGGTGCTGAGGCGCTATCCCCCAAGAGACAGGAAACCTCCTGAGCGCCTGGTGCTAACCCTGTCTACCATCTCTCCCTAGTTGACATTTAATGTGTATGATGCTAATGTGGACATTATCATTTAAGGGGGGAGGAAATATGTTATGTATTGAAGTGTAAGTTTGAGCTATGTGGACCACCGTAGTTGGAGTGATAAAAAGCGGATAGGTAAATGCGGAAGTGATGATGCCTGTATACCTGCGATGTGTTCAGTAAAGCTACTACGGATATAATCAAAGTGTTTCGCCGTCTCTGCCTCCATTCTTGATCGGGAATTAGCGATGTTATTGTCTACATACATAACACATTTGCTTTCTTCACATTTTCTATTTCATTTGCAGCCAGCCAACTCTCAAAACGTTCCAGATAAGACTCAAAATCCTCCTTTGTTGAATCAAAGTCAGGTACTTTTCCAATAGTAGTCATTTTTTTTCTTTTAAAGAATGTATATATGTATATATTGCCTTGTAGAAACGATTTTACGTGAATATTCAGTAGTGTTCACTTTCGCCAACAGAGGGCAGCAGAGCCCATCAAAGCCATGACTTCATCGCTATGCCGCGGCAACGTTGCTTGCTGACTTGTTGCTAGCCGCACTCACTTCTTGACAAAAATGGCGCAGGTTCCTTATTTCTTCTAGTTCACTTGGTCAGTTTTCAAGTTCAAGTTTTTTTCTTTTCAAGAATTGTAATGTTTTTACGATATCATCAACTCGTCGCCACTGTAATAGTCTTAATAAGGATGCACGGACACAGACTCAAGGTAAGTGTGACTTTACTCGTAAACTTCAAGGTACGGAATCCCGTAAAGGACATACAGTGTGCATGACATAGAATAGGTAGATTAGTCTGCTATTACACTCATCTACTACAGGTAGATCATCTGTTCATGTAGCTTTTCCCTCAGCATGGTGAATCGAAACTGACCTACAGTTATGAAGGGCTTACCCATGTCTACCGTTTGGTGATATCTGCAACATATCAGCAAGTTATACAGTTATGCGCAAAAAAGCATTTTTTTTTACCTTGTTTCGTACAATGTATAACATAACTATATTTCATGATATGTCATTGTTGCTTCAGATTTGTCTTCTGTTTTACTTGTTATCAAGCATTGACGCATCAATGCAGTTTTATAAAATAAATACCTACCGTATTTTCCGGACTATAAGTCGCACCCGAGTATAAGTCGCAGCAGGCCAAAAATGGGCCATGAAGAGGAAAAAACCACATATAAGTCGCACTGGACTATAAGTCGCATGGTTCAAGGGAACGGGCTTGGCGGAATCAGCGGGGAAAGAAGACCCTGTTGAGCTTGACTCTAGTCTGGCACTGTGAAGAGACATGAGAGGATTTGTAAGCCCAGGAAGGACATAATTCACGTTGAAACTTCTTCTGAAAGGTTAAGGAATACTTGTATTATCGAGTGTAAAGTCCGCTAGCTAGCGCGGGGCTAACAACATGGCGTCGCGGAGGAAAAATGAAACTTTGAACAGCCTCTAAAAGGTAATAAATGACTTTAATATCGTTTCTAATGTCCATAACATTGTGTATAAGGTCCATAACATCATGTTTAATGTCCACATTGTCGTGTTTAATGTCCACATTGTCGAGTATAATGGCTATTCTATCGCGTATGAAGCGCTACCGGAAGTAGCAAAATGCTACTCGCGGGTACAACATTGCAACGTTAAACAGCCTCTGGAAGGAATAAATGACTTTAATATCGTTTCTAACGTCCATAACATTGTGTATAAGGTCCATAACATCATGTTTAATGTCCACATTGTCGTGTTTAATGTCCACATTGTCGAGTATAATGGCTATTCTATCGCGTATGAAGCGCTACCGGAAGTAGCAAAATGCTACTCGCGGGTACAACATTGCAACGTTAAACAGCCTCTGGAAGGAATAAATGACTTTAAAATCGTTTCTAACGTCCATAACATTGTGTATAAGGTCCATAACATCATGTTTAATGTCCACATTGTCGTGTTTAATGTCCACATTGTCGAGTATAATGGCTATTCTATCGCGTATGAAGCGCTACCGGAAGTAGCAAAATGCTACTCGCGGGTACAACATTGCAACGTTAAACAGCCTCTGGAAGGAATAAATGACTTTAATATCGTTTCTAACGTCCATAACATTGTGTATAAGGTCCATAACATCATGTTTAATGTCCACATTGTCGTGTTTAATGTCCACATTGTCAAGTATAATGGCTATTCTATCGTGTATGAGGCGCTAGCGGATTTACTCCTTGGTTCATGTCAGTCAGAGATTACCGTATGTCAGTTCATGTCAGTCAGAGATTATGAATTATTGATATATAAGTCGCACCTGACTATAAGTCGCAGGACCAGCCAAAGTATGAAAAAAACCGCGACTTATAGTCCGGAAAATACGGTATATATTTATTTATTTATTTTTACAGTTGGCTATGTACAATTCCACCAATTCAGCAATATATTATCTTAAATAAGGCTTTTTAAAATAAAAAAAAGTGTCATTCTAATGATTCATAAGTCCTGACTAAACACAACCAGTGTATTTTTTGTTGTTTCATGGTATTGATCTAAATAAATGATTACACTATTACATTAACGTCAAAAGAATGGATGTCTCCAGACCTCACTCTGGGTACTGTGTTTAGTAACGAGGGCCCGAGGCTTCTAGTGATAAGCATTTAGTCAAGCAATGCCTCATTACACAAGAGGCCTACACCCAAATACTTGTTTGTTTAGTTCCCGTAGCACAGGCACAGCCTGACAGACAGCTTTCAGTAACTCACAATAGTGGAAAGCAAGATGGACTCTGGTACACAACTGTCTATGTAATCTTGTCTCTGTCGTACCCAGTCTTCCTCCCGAAACCTTGGAGCCCTCAACCTTGTTTAACCGCTTAGGGACCATTATTGTGCCTTAACTATACCTTAATACAGAATTCAATCTTACAAGACAAATATGTCATCCTTGCAAGGGCATTAACTGATAACTCCTTGTCTTTGTCTTGAATAGTTTCACAATCATTCTGTCACAATCCTCAACTGCAATAATTGTGCAAGCAAGTTGACCTGCCAATTGAATGCATCCAATATAGGCTGAGGAAAACAAACGTTTTTAACTTAATATACAGTAAACTAAATCCAAGAGATTGCCAATAGTGCCTATTACAGTATGCCAGTGAATCACACACATCACCAGTAGATGGTGCTACACTAATCATTTGAATAAAGTATGTATATAGCAGGTCTCCACATACGTTACTCATACATTAGGTTACACATGAAGTTGTTCTTATACCTGTATAGCAACACAATAACATTGGAACCAACATTGTTTTAGTAAGTTATACAACTATATGTAAATCAAAGGTCATTGTGTGTGAACCATTCTCATTTAGCCAACATTTATGAAAAAACAATAGCATTATCAACATCTAACCTGTTGACTGATAGCTAAACTAAACAGGAGAAACATAATGGTACCTACATTGGACCTAATGAACATTAATGAGGAGGAGTAATTCAAGTTAATGTAACTTAAATTGACGTTTAAATCCTATGAGGTATTTCCTGTTAGGTAATATGGGATTAGTTAGGGACACTTGCCAGAAGTTAACTCAAACATAAAGTACAGTGAGTAAGTAAAGTGTTCAGTTAGGAATACATATATAAAGGGAACTCATCAATGCTCTTTTTCCAAAGACATTTGACTTTTTAACTGCTCCTACATTCACAGTTTAGGTAAACTCTATAAAATACAGTTTAGTGATAGATTTACAATTGACAGTTTATTAGAGCAGTAAGTGTGGGAATTAATCCACTAGGAATTACTGTGGAACTTGTGGCCAGATTAAATACACAAACACACAGTATTATATTGTAAAAGTACTCAAAAAAGTATTCAACACTCCATAACCTCAGAATGGAAATTAAACATCGATTGAACAATATTCATCCATACCAGTGGTGATAAAACTCACATGTACGGAATCCATATGAGCAAGTCGTCAGTTCTTACACAATACTCCGTACACATGGTCATGTAACAGCGTGCAGAGATACCTTACTCAACTGAAAACATTAAGTACATAGCAGCTCCTGGTCTCCTGGTGAACAATTCTCAATCATCATATGAAGATGAAATAGAATATTTCATAAATATAGAATCAATAGAATATAACCTACCTGACCATGAAAGATTCCCCTCCGTCACAATGCTGTCGGATGCAGGTGTGTGAGTTCCACGGTGCGCTGTGACGATCCTGTGTGAGAAAAATAGTGTATGTCTGTGTGTGTGTGTATCTGTGCATGTGTTTGTGCGTGTGTGTGTTTGTCTGTGTGAGAATGCAGGACACTGATGTGAGTGAGACTGTGTGAGACAATGTGAGGGGGGGGGGGACTGGGTAGAGGGTGCTGAGAGGGGGTTATGCCCTCTCTGTTGGCTAGGTGGGGGGGGGGGGGTGCATAGCTTAACCAACCAGAAGATGGCTTTGAACAGTGGCTTGTGATTTCTGACGGAGGGGGATTTGGGGGTGTGGATGTGTGGGCTGGAGGGAGGGAGAGAGAGCGGGGGGGGGGGGGGGGGGGGGGACTGCAGGGTAGCTTTTGTTCCGAACAAATTCCATTTCTAATGAATAGACCTCATTGGACTGCAGCTTGACGTGATGGGATTTGATTGGAGGGCCGCTCCTCGAACTTCCATATCAGCCCCACCTCTACTCAATTAACAACTTAAAGTTATTTTCCTGTGGTCTATCCCCAAATAGTTTTCACCATCATATGATAATTATTCGATACATAACCGCTTGATGCTATTCTCTCTGCAGGGTAAATCTCAACTTTCATTTGTTTTGTATCCGGGTGCATTTGTCAATCTCTGCTGACAAAGTTACAGTGACAACAGTGTCTTAATTAACATGCTTTTTGTAATAACTTTTCAGACTGTTTGCAAGGTTATTTGTTTGATTCATTAACCAAGGGATTCAAATGAATACTGGTGCCAGTTTTTGGCTGTGAATCTTCCTCAGTAAACAATAGGGAAACCATCAGAGTTATCCTCAACGTCATTCCACATACTGGACTTCATTTTGGGTCAATCTACTGACAAATGCAGTCAGATAATCCTTAAAACTTGGGAACTCTTTTGTTATTGCCAACTTTGTTGAATAACATGGTGATTTTGTTCCTTCATTATCAGCACAGTGTGAATGTTGAGTCTGCCAAGCAGGACATAATAATTCACTGGACACCAGACTGCAGGGTAGAGATCAGAGGACCGGCTCGGTGTAATGCATGGCACGGAACGGGGAATGGTATCAAACACACGTTTTTAGTAGTTCTGAGTTACGAGCCAGCCTAATAAAGTGTTTGGTGAGTGTTCATAAAGCAGGGCACATCTTGGCACATGTGGACTGTGTGGATACACAGTATAGTGTACATAGACTAAGCAGGTGGTCTTTATATAAATGTACAGTATGTTGCTGACCGCACTACCTCCCTGCAGTTCCTCTACTGTAAAAAATAAATAATCTGAGCATAGATTTGTTTCTTATGATGACTCATGTATAGATGATTGACTTACTTTGGACAAAATGTACTTGGCCCCCTGATGGCCAGTACATAAATCCTGTGGCCCCCACCACCATCCAAGTTGCCCATCCCTATGTTTCCAGCAAGCACACTAATAAAGTAACAAAGTAATGGCAGAGCTGATTACTGTGAGGCCTGGAAGAACGGACGGACGTGCTGGGAATCTATTCCCTGGGGTTCGGCACGGAGCACAACATTGCCATAGCAACATTCACCAGCGAATCAACTTCTATGATAAGCTCAACAAAGCGGTCACTGCAGTGGGGTATTCCACCAACGTTGCTAAAGGAAAATCCAGGTTTATTCTGATCGATTATTTTTAGATAAGAGCAGCTTCCCCTACAAGTCTCTCCACTTCCTGTTGACAGATGCCATGTGACTGTTGAATAAGACTGAGCACTGCTACCAAGGCATCAGACTGAGACCTGCTACCAAGGCATCAGCGGCTCTCATAGCAACTTTGCAAAACGGTGCGATTAGGACACCTCTAAGATATATGTGCACTATTTGATATTACAATGTAAATAATTGGCTATGAGTCAACTACTGATATTCTGTGCACATGCTAATAAACAGTGGCCAGGTGGTAAGTAATGGGAAAGCGAAGGATGTTTTCTTATCTCATCTCTACACTCCAAAAGTTTGGATTTGAAATCAAACACTGTTTTGTGGTACAGATTCTCAATACAGATTCTCAGCTTTTATTTACAAAATTACAACACTTTGTATGCCTTTGTATTTGTAGTCCATTTCAGGGTACTGATCACCGCTGAGAGTCTTGGTCAAGACAATCAGGATCTGCAATGTACAAAGCAACACCACATACTTCCATCTATCTAATGCATTTTGTCATAGTGATGCTGTCAATTAAGAAATACATGTATTTGAGAGTTTATTTGTCTTTATTTTTACATTATCTTTTAAACATGATCACTTATCCAATGTTTATGAAAAGGGATTGAGTGACGGCTGATGCCATGGTCCCATGTACTGCATCTACCTTCTGTCACATTGGTGATAATGCTGACATTATCAAGGCAAGGCAAGTTTATTTGTATAGCACATTTCATACAATAGGGGCAATTCAAAGTGCTTTACATATAGCATTAAAAGAAATACAGAAAGAAATAGTAAGAAAAAATAGAAATAAAAATGGCAAGAATAGATACATACAGTACAGGCCAAAAGTTTGGACACACCTTCTCATTCAATGCGTTTCCTTTATTTTCATGACTATTTGGTACATTGTAGATTCTCACTGAAGGCATCAAAACTATGAATGAACACATAGGAATTATGTATTTAACAATAAAGTGTGAAATAACTCTAAATATGTCTTATATTTTAGATTCCTCAAAGTAGCCACCCCTTGCTTTTTTGTTGTTAATAAAATATATTATAATAATATTAAATATAATATGTGTTATTATGTTATGATATATATATATTTAATATTATTATTATATATTGTATTAACAACAACAAAACATATATTTTATTAACAACATCAAAGCAAAGGGTGGCTACTTTGAGGAATCTAAAATATAAGACATATTTAGAGTTATTTCACACTTTTTTGTTAAGTACATCATTCCACATGTGTTCATTCATAGTTTTGATGCCTTCAGTGAGAATCTACAATGTAAATAGTCATGAAAATAAAGGAAACACATTGAATGAGAAGGTGTCCAAACTTTTGGCCTGTACTGTATAAATATAAACATTTAACATAATAAGAATCCAATCCCCTCGGCGCAATAAGGTTTCAACCTCCTAAAAACAATCACACTTTGTCACTTTATTACTTCTTATTGAGTTGTTGTTGCTACTTGGTTGAGTGTGGCGCAAGATCCAAAAACATTTTGATTTTCTATTAAAACTGTATGTCTATTACAACTGTATGCGATAAACGACAAATACAATTTGATTTGATTTTGGTTACACAACAGCACTAATGGGCAACTCCATCTAAGCTGCTGCTGCGACTTCATGCAGTCTTTTGATTTGTACACACGCATCAATATCTATCTATTCTAGGCATGTGGATGTGTGTGTACCAGGGTTTCCGTTAGAAAAATTTGCCGCCGGACATCGTGTCCGGGAAGATTTCGATTTACCGGACAAACGTGAATTATTCCGGTCATCATATTAAAATATAATATAGCTGTTTGTCGCGGTGATTACTGTTGTGTAGCGGCCTATATATGCCATTTAATGTCTATTTCTCATCCGATACGATTAGATGCGAGCTATATAATATATAATAATATAACATGATTCGCATGCGCGCTATGCCATTATGTCCAGCGCTGAACGGGCGCCTCACTGGGAACTGAACAGACAGCATCGATCAATGAACGGACTCCACATTATGTTAACTGAAGTTTGTTAAATTGTTTGGGATTAATGTGAGTTTTCTATTTTCTCTTTCCAGTTTTACCCTTTTTTTTTTTATCAATAAAACAACGTCATTTCTATAACCAGGTCTCGCTGGTTGGGAAGGCATTTCGTTTAGCTGCCTGTCAAATCATACTTAGGGGATAGCCCTGTAAGCTCATACAGGTCTGTATGTCGTCCTGAAGACCAGCTGTTAGATCATATCGCTGAAGTTTGTCTCCATCTTAGTGTAAATGTTGTCCGTTTCGTTTGTTATCCTTGTCATTGTGCGATAAAGTTAAGGCGCTCCGCTTCGGGCCACCATTTTCAGCTGAGCACCAAACACACACACACACTCATACACACACAACACTGCCCGAGAGAGAAGGACCCGCCCCCTTTAGTTAGCCTATAGGCAGTAACTGCCAACTTAGTCTGGCTTTAGTCTGCCTATAGTCTATGACTTATATATATATGTTATAGTATATATATACTATATATAGTATACTATAATATATATTATAGTATATATAATATATATATTATAGTCTGCCTATGTTGGCAGTTAGTCAACTAACTGCCAACTTCACCACGGTGACACCATGGACCAGCCCTGTACCACTGACCACTCTGTCTGAGTAAGTCACCCAGAGACACATACTACAAATACTATACACGACGGTGTGTCGCTTATCCTAGAGCAGATGATGGCTCCATTAAGGTGGGCAGAGATGCTGGACTTGAAGTCACTGAATCAAGTGGATAATACTACAGATCAAAAAAGGATGTATACAGGAAATTAGCACTATACTACACTATCTACAAATAAAGGGGTCATTTCAATACAGTTTCTGAAGTGATTTCTTGAATCCGATGTGTGTTCTCTTGCTGTTGCAGTTACCGGCCTGCTCTGGCAGACTCATGGTACTCCCTGTCGTACCTCTACTTCTGTCCTCTGGGCACTCTGGTCACAATGATCGTAGGCCTGGTGGTGAGCATAATCACAGCTGAGTCACACTCTAAAACTGTAAAAGGTCACACCCTTAAAGTACAGAAGGGTGGAGAGGAGAATTGAATGTGATCAAATTGATACCTGTTGCAGTTATTTAGGTGTAGCTATTAGTCACATGTCTGACTGCGTTGGTCCTGCTCAGGTGGCTGCAAGCAGGAGAAACTATCCTCTGATCTGTTTGTAAGAAGGAGTGACCTGTTCTGCTTTTGTGACTCCCAGGTAAAGTATTTTCTTGAGTGATCTGAGCACTCATTTACTGTGTGAATTGATTTGACTGATCAACTCTATACTAACTGACACCATACGTACCTTGTATCAAAGTATAAAGATAAACACCTGCACATGTTTAAAGGTTCCTTGTGTATTCTTTGTCCTCTACAGGCATCAGATCCTGAGCTGAATGAGAAGGCTGGCTCAGACCTGAAGAAGGGAGTGGACAATCCTGACTTTAAAATCTCTCAGTTTGATATACTGGAGAAGGATGTCGAGAAGGTCACTAAGTTATGATGACTCCAACCACTGTGAAATGCTCCATATGAATGAAAATGGAAATTTGCCCTCTCACATTTCCATTGTGGATCTGTAGCAATGATATGTATTGCCAAAAAGGGAACCAAGTGTGTAATTGTTTGGTGAAGTTGCTAAATGTGAAGTTTCTAAATGTGTGTGAATGTGTGTGTGTGTGTGTGTGTGTGTGTGTGTGTGTGTGTGTGTGTGTGTGTGTGTGTGTGTGTGTGTGTGTGTGTGTGTGTGTGTGTGTGTGTGTGTGTGTGTGTGTGTGTGTGGGGGGGGGGGGGGGTGCGTGCGTGTGTGTACGTGTGTGTCAGTGACATGAATGTGTGTGTGTGTGTGTGGCGGGGGGTGCGTGCTGTAATGTTTAGACCACCTACTGCCACCTGGTGGTAGACTAGATACACTGTCAAGAGTCAAGACCCGGTCATGCGCAGTCTGGAGTCAGTCAATGCATATGCTGTAATGCGAGCACGCGGAATAACTAAAGAGTCCAATTGATATCCAGTGTGTGTCTCATCATTTATACATTATATTCTTGCTACACGTCAGAATATCACAATGGCGACGAGGATTCAAAGTGGAAACGCCACCAGTGTCGATTTTTGAAGGAGGAAGAAGAAGAATCCGTCCGGAAAAGTCGAAGTGAGTAGTTAGCTAAGCTACCCAGGCTAACGATAGCATCATGCAGTCGGCATTTTCGGGCCACATGGCCATACAGCCATTCGACACAGAAACCGATCCCAGTTCGCTTGGAACGCGATGGAACAAATGGATCAACCGATTTGAAAATTACACCGTAGCCACAAACATCACTCAAGAAATAAGGAAGAGGGCACTGCTGCTTCACTTAGCTGGAGAGAGAGTCCATGATATCTACGACACGCTGGCTGACGACAGTGATGACTATGAAAACACAAAAACGAAGCTCCACGGATATTTCTCACCGAAAAAGAACACACAATACCTTGTGTACAAGTTCAGACAAGCCATACAGCTTCCCGGTGAGTCTTTAGACACATTTCATACCAGACTGAGGATGCTAGCTAAAGATTGTGAATTTGCAGATGCAGACAGAGAAATAGTCGCGCAAATAATACAGAGCTGTACCTCAACACGGCTGCGCAGGAGAGCGCTCAGAGAGCCAAACATGACTTTGACTAATATGTTAGACCTAGGAAGAATGTTAGAGATCTCTGAACAACAGGCAGAAAGCATAGAAGAGAAGGCTGTCACCGCAATTAATGCACTGCATCTCAAGGGCGCCAAACAGCAACATGCAGCATACAGGCGCAAAGAGAAGAGCTTGCAATGTAGAAACTGTGGAGGAAATTATCCACACGAGGGTGACTGTCCAGCCAGAGGGAAGGACTGCAGGGCCTGTGGAAAGCCTAACCACTCTGCCAAACACTGCCGTGGTCAGAAATTAGCACATCAAAGCCAAGAGGAAGACAGCTCACTACAAGCAGCGGAGCACTAAGAAAGTGAACCAGGTGACAGCATGCTCCGAGACCAAATCAAGAGACTCATCAAGTGGAGACGAAAGGTATGTGTATGTAATCAACAGCACAAGTATACAGCAACCCCAGACCAACATCAAGCTGAATGGTGTCAGTGTTAAAATACTGATTGATTCAGGAGCATCTGTCAACATAATTAATGAAGATGTGTTAAACACACTTGACCCAAAGCCTATGCTCAGCACAGCCATGATCAAAATATTTCCATATGGGTCCAACAACGCTCTACCTATCATTGGTAAATTTGCATGCAAAGTACAGGCTACTAACAAGCGGACAGAGAGTGTGTTCTACGTTCTCAGAGGCGACGCCGGACAATCTCTGCTCAGCTACGCAACTGCCAGTGAACTAGGGCTGATCCAGATCATCAATATGGTGAACACGCCGCCAGTGATGCCACCCAGTGGGCGTACTGTCGCAGATGAACTTGTGCAGAGCTACCCAGAGCTTTTCACCGGAATCGGAAAGCTGAAAGACTTCCAGGTGAAACTGCATATAGACCCCGACATCCAACCGACGTGCCAGCCGCACAGACGGGTCCCTTTCCATGTCCGTCAGAAGGTCGAGGCGGAGCTTCAGAAGCTGGAGAACGACGGTATCATTGAAACTATATCTGGACCAACACCCTGGGTTTCCCCGATCGTCACACCACCGAAGCCAAAAGACCCTGATAAAGTCCGAATCTGCGTTGATATGCGTCAGGCGAACACAGCAATTCAGCGAGAACGACATATCACCCCAACAATGGACGATGTAATACACGAGCTGAACGGTGCCAAGGTATTCTCGAAGTTGGACCTCACAGCAGGCTACCACCAGCTCGAGCTGCATCCAGAGAGTCGTTACATCACAACGTTCACAACACACCTCGGGCTAAGAAGATACAAACGCCTGAACTTCGGTATATCATCCGCCGCTGAAGTGTTCCAGAACGCCATCTGCCAGACGCTGCAAGGTATACCGGGCGTGAAGAACCTCAGCGATGACATCATCATCTATGGCGTCTCTCAGGAAGCACACGACGACACTCTGAGAGCAGTGTTTAAAAGACTGAAAGACAGTGGTTTGACACTCAATCGCAACAAATGCGAATTCAACAAGCAGCGCCTTGAATTCTTTGGGTTCATTTTTTCTGCCGACGGGATTTCTGCAGATCCAAAGAAGGTGTCAGCCATTCACGACGCCAGCGACCCCAAAGATCCAGGTGAGATCAGAAGTCTTCTGGGCATGGCCAACTACTGCGCCAGGTTCATAAAGGACTACTCAACCATCACTGCACCGCTCCGTGAGCTCACGAAGAAGGACGCTCCGTGGCAGTGGGGCAGTGATCAAGCTACGGCACTCCAGACGCTCAAGGACAGCCTGACGAGCGACACAACAATGTCATATTTCGATCCCAGGAAGGAGACGGAGCTCATTGTTGATGGAAGTCCGGTGGGGCTAGGCGCCATTCTCTGTCAGAAAGGAGGAGGGGGAGAGAAGCGCATCATAGCCTACGCCAGCCGCGCACTCAGTGATGTAGAAACGAGATACTCGCAAACAGAACGTGAGGCCCTAGCCATCATCTGGAGCTGCGAACATTTTCACCTGTATCTGTATGGACATCCATTCACCATGGTAACCGACCACAAACCATTGGAGATGATATGGAATAACCCGAGATCAAAACAACCTGCACGGATCGAGAGATGGGGCCTCAGACTACAGCCGTACAACTTCAGAGTGGAATATAGAAAAGGAGCTGACAATCCAGCTGACTACATGTCTAGACACCCCCTCCCGGTACAGTCGTCACAGAACACAAGAGCATCCAAGGTTGCAGAGGAGTACGTTAACTTCGTAGCACTTCAAGCAACACCCAAGGCGATGACACTACAAGAGATACAGCGAGAGACATTGAAAGACACAATCCTGCAACAGGTCAGTGCACACATCATAAATGACTCATGGCGTTTCATCACAGACCGCTCACCAGGTGCTGCTGCACTGAAACCATACAAGCTCGTCAGTGATGAACTCACAGTGTCCACAGGTAACGACATCATACTGCGAGGCACCAGGATTGTCATACCTGCAGCTCTACAGCAGAGGGCGCTGCAGATTGCTCATGAAAGCCACCAGGGCGTAGCTAAGACAAAGGCCCTACTCAGAGAAAAGGTATGGTTCCCTACCATAGACCAACAGGTAGAGACCATCACCAAGACCTGCCTCCCATGTCAAGTGAACACTCCAGTCACCCAGACCGAACCACTCAAAATGTCTGAGCTGCCAGACGCACCATGGCACAGTGTTAGTGCTGACTTTTATGGCCCACTCCCATCGGGAGAATATCTGTTAGTTATAGTCGATGACTACACACGATACCCAATTGTTGAGGCTATTCGATCTACCTCAGCAAACACAGTCATACCAGTCATGGACAAAGTCTTCTCCATGTTTGGAATCCCAAGAGTTGTTAAGACTGACAACGGACCTCCTTTCAACAGCAACCAGTTCGCTGAGTTTGCCAACTACCTAGGGTTCAAGCACAGGAAGATAACACCTCTATGGCCACAAGCTAATGCCACAGCTGAGAGATTCATGCGCACCGTCTGGAAAGTAATCAGAATCGCCCAGATGCAGAGGATGCCATGGAAACAACAGCTGCATGTCTTCCTGCGTGAGTACAGGTCCACTCCCCACAGCACGACGAACACGTCACCTGCCGAGTTACTATTCCAACGGAAGATGACCACCAAGCTACCCTCAGCAGACACAATCACCATCCCTGCTGACGAAGAGATACGCAGAATCGACAGAGAGGCCAAGGCAAAGATGAAAGCTCTTTCAGATGCTCGACGACACGCTACGCCTTCTAACATCAAGCCAGGAGACACCGTCCTGTGTCGTCAACCAAAACAGAACAAGCTTACTACGCCTTACAACGCAGAGCCGCTCACAGTCATCGATGTCAAAGGTTCCATGATAACAGCTGGAAGAAGTGGTTACACCACCACTAGGAACAGTTCATTCTTTAAGAAGATTGTCCGAGACAACCCAGACACTCTAATGGACTTAAGTTCAGAGGTCAGTGAGGAAGTAGGCCCAGCTACGCCTCCACCCGCACCTCCGCCGAGGTATCCAGTTAGGGAGAACAGACAACCTCCCGCATACCTGCGTGACTTCGATTAAAGAGCAGGAGTACCAAAGGACTGTTAACATGTTCTTCTGAGTTAACAATGTTCCAAGTTAATGGACTGTTTGAATGTTATACATCTATATAAATCTGAGAACAATAGACTGATTAAAGTAACACAAAGAATGTATTTTGATTTGCTACTTTGTTGAGAGCCATGTTTTAGTTCAGGAACCAGTGTATGTGCTAAATGTTATGCACTTTATCATTTATTTAAAAAAAAGGAGTGATGTAATGTTTAGACCACCTACTGCCACCTGGTGGTAGACTAGATACACTGTCAAGAGTCAAGACCCGGTCATGCGCAGTCTGGAGTCAGTCAATGCATATGCTGTAATGCGAGCACGCGGAATAACTAAAGAGTCCAATTGATATCCAGTGTGTGTCTCATCATTTATACATTATATTCTTGCTACACGTCAGAATATCACACGTGCGTGTGTGTACGTGTGTGTCAGTGACATGAATGTGTGTGTGTGTGGGGGGGGGGGGGGGGTGCGTGCGTGTGTGTACGTATGTGTCAGTGACATGAATGTGTGTGTATGTGTCAAATGAACACATGACTAGCATTATTGAAGCACAATGTCCAACAATATTGTACATAACCGTATCATTGTAATTTTGTAAAGAATCTTCAACATTGTGTAGATTAAATATATTAATCACTGAATGGAATGAAAATATAATTAATTATATTTATATGACTTCAAATATGTACCTGTGTATAGGAACAATGCTAATGTTTATTTTATAATTTACAGCACTGTGGGCTGATTTTACATCATTTTAATTTTGTGAATATTAGGTTTAGGGTCGTACCCCTTTGTTGTGCTAGTATTTGATTTTCATTGTTTTTGTTATAGTAATTTGGTCATTATTGTATATTCCTCATTGTCATGTATAGTAGTTACTGTGTGATTACAAAACAATGTGCTATCCTGAAGAGACATTGATGAGCAATATTGACTAAAAACATATACACAGGGTAGGCAAATCTCTGGTCTCCTTGACAACAGACAATAAAGGAAGTTGACAAAGAAATGGTCCGCCACTTACCTGTTGCAAGTATGTCATGAACACAAGCCCTCTGCTGTTTGTGGTCTTTAGGGAGTGGAGAGGGTAAGCACTTCTATCTACGGGTGCTAGGGCAATATACCATGTTCCTGGTTTTACTCTCTGGAGTGTCAATTGTAAACTGCAAGGTGAGCTAAAATCTATTTTCTGAATGTTGTGATCATGTTGGAATGACATAAGAATAATACATGTTTAATCTTCAGTTGTCATTTCCTGAAGTTTCAGAAAACAGGTGCAGTGATATTATAATAAGTTGCTTTGATTTAAGACGTAGGCTCTTGGGATTACCTTTTATGATGCTGTTATTTTTTGTCAAACCTTTCTATCTAAATACTCCTTTCACCAAGAAAAATCATGTCAAAGCACATCCATGGTCACAAACTGTTACAGTAGAGACAGAAATAAATGTGGTCGCCTTGATCATTATCAGCTGAAAATCTGAGCTGTAATTTTACTGAACTTGGACACATTTGTTTTACTTTTAGTGGACAGATTGGTAGCAGCAGAAGACACACTAGTCATCTCTGGGGGACTCTACTAGCAACTACTAGCTTGATGGAGTGTGAAATCAATTTGGATAAACATAATTTCAACTCCCAGCCCTCACAATTCCGGCTTGAGTTCTTAAATGAGGAGCAAGAGTAGTCCCCAGGTAGCTATGAGGCCCCTTCCTTTCATTAATTTCAGCCTATTGACAATGATTCTTAATTGACCATTCTTGCCAACTGGCCTACATTGAGTTAGCTCTCTTTTAATTCTCTTTACTTTACCAATTGTATTGTATAGTTCTTGTGGGTAAGTTCCTTGACCTTGTTCTGTGGGCTTAATAGAGAAATTACTATGTACTAGGTAGAAAATACAAGATGGATATGATGATTAATTTAACACCATTTTCTTTAATGATAAAATATATATAAATAACAATAAATAACAATACATCATTGAATGTAATGTAGAGGAACAGGACAAGCAAAACAATGCTTTTAAAAGTAAGTGCAATAAATGTCATGAGCACAAAACCTCTCATGTTGAATGGACTCTATTAAGTCAAAACTAAAAAGCATTTTGTAGTAAAGTAAAGTGGCTGAACAGAAACAACATTACTCACACACTGTTACACAAAACAATGAATTTCACAAGCTTACATTTCAAATGTATTTTCAACAACAGCTTTTCTCAGCAACATTAAACATTTTAAGGCATGTATGAACTTGTGTGATGAAAGAGTATATTGCATCTCCAAACATGTAAAACACTATCCATCTAGGAAAACTCATTGGTTACGCAAAGATCTTTCCAGTGTCTTTTTTCTTCTTTTTGTCAGTGCCGGTGACAGCTGTCCAACCAGCATCCCTCATCCGTTTCATGGCAGCCAGCTTTAAGGCACCAGGTGATTTCTGAAAGGCAGGGCTTGGAATCTGAAAATATAAGGATAATATAAAGAGAAATGAGGAAGTAAACTAGTAAGAAATTAATTAATGGCTAACTGTTAAATCATATAGCAATTACTTAACTACAAATGAGACTACTAAGATTATGACATTAAACACCACACCACATTTGTGAATCAAATTCAATATATTACAGTTGTATTGAATGATTTAAACTACTGTGTACATCAGGGGGAGCATAATTGCAAGAGTGGAATATACAGAGGCTCAGTTTACCTTCTTGAACATGTCCAGTTTGGGATGCTTTACAGAAGAGACACTTGGTTGTAAGCTGCTCTTGAATGGCTCAGCTGCCCCAGCAAAGCTCTGTAATGAAAAGAACCAGAAGAACATCAGTATGATCCAATATGTGATGGGACGTATTATCGGATGTATTATCATGTACTTTGATGTATGTGATGGGACAACAAAAAAGTAAGTAAGTAAGTAAGTAAATAGGTGAGTGAGTGAGTGAGTAAGTAGGTGAGTGAGTGAGTAAGTAAGTAAATAGGTGAGTGAGTAAGTAAGTAAGTAAATAGGTGAGTGAGTAAGTAAGTAAGTAAATAGGTGAGTGAGTGAGTAAGTAAATAGGTGAGTGAGTAAGTAAGTAAGTAGGTGAGTGAGTGAGTAAGTAAGTAAATAGGTGAGTGAGTGAGTAAGTAAGTAAATAGGTGAGTGAGTGAGTAAGTAAATAGGTGAGTGAGTAAGTAAGTAAGTAAATAGGTGAGTGAGTAAGTAAGTAAATAGGTGAGTGAGTGCGTAAGTAAATAGGTGAGTGAGTGCGTAAGTAAATAGGTGAGTGAGTGAGTAAGTAAGTAAATAGGTGAGTGAGTAAGTAAGTAAATAGGTGAGTGAGTAAGTAAGTAAATAGGTGAGTGAGTAAGTAAGTAAATAGGTGAGTGAGTAAGTAAGTAAGTAAATAGGTGAGTGAGTGAGTAAGTAAATAGGTGAGTGAGTAAGTAAGTAAGTAAATAGGTGAGTGAGTGCGTAAGTAAGTAAATAGGTGAGTGAGTGCGTAAGTAAATAGGTGAGTGAGTAAGTAAGTAAGTAAATAGGTGAGTGAGTGCGTAAGTAAGTAAATAGGTGAGTGAGTGCGTAAGTAAGTAAATAGGTGAGTGAGTGCGTAAGTAAATAGGTGAGTGAGTAAGTAAGTAAGTAAATAGGTGAGTGAGTAAGTAAGTAAGTAAATAGGTGAGTGAGTAAGTAAGTAAGTAAATAGGTGAGTGAGTGCGTAAGTAAATAGGTGAGTGAGTGAGTAAGTAAGTAAATAGGTGAGTGAGTGAGTAAGTAAGTAAATAGGTGAGTGAGTAAGTAAGTAAATAGGTGAGTAAGTAAGTAAGTAAATAGGTGAGTGAGTGCGTAAGTAAGTAAATAGGTGAGTGAGTGAGTGCGTAAGTAAGTAAATAGGTGAGTGAGTGAGTAAGTAAGTAAATAGGTGAGTGAGTGAGTAAGTAAATAGGTGAGTGAGTGAGTAAGTAAGTAAATAGGTGAGTGAGTAAGTAAGTAAATAGGTGAGTGAGTAAGTAAGTAAGTAAGTAAATAGGTGAGTGAGTAAGTAAATAGGTGAGTGAGTAAGTAAATAGGTGAGTGAGTAAGTAAGTAAGTAAGTAAATAGGTGAGTGAGTGAGTAAGTAAATAGGTGAGTGAGTAAGTAAGTAAGTAAATAGGTGAGTGAGTGAGTAAGTAAATAGGTGAGTGAGTAAGTAAGTAAGTAAATAGGTGAGTGAGTGAGTAAGTAAGTAATAAATAGGTGAGTGAGTGAGTGAGTAAGTAAGTAAGTAAATAGGTGAGTGAGTGAGTAAGTAAGTAAGTAAGTAAATAGGTGAGTGAGTGAGTAAGTAAGTAGGTGAGTGAGTGAGTAAGTAAGTAAATAGGTGAGTGAGTGAGTAAGTAAGTAAGTAAATAGGTGAGTGAGTAAGTAAGTAAGTAAGTAAGTAAATAGGTGAGTGAGTGAGTAAGTAAGTAGGTGAGTGAGTGAGTAAGTAAGTAAATAGGTGAGTGAGTGAGTGAGTAAGTAAGTAAGTAAGTAAATAAGAACAGTGTGTTCTTTAAACACCAGCATAAAGGAGAGTCATGATTTACCAATAAATCATTCTGCTCAGAGCTGTCAGACTTGGGATCAAGCTCCAGGGTGCTCCTCCTCCACAGCGCTTTCTCAGTGGAGGGTGGTGTTCTAATTCTGTAGGACTACAGAGGAGACCATTCAAGGATACATACAATAAGGAGAATCCTTTGGGTGAATGGTCTGCAAATCATGGTCAATAAAACATAATCAATAAATACTACAAATCAACTAATACCTTAATCCGTGGTGTTTCTCCAACCCTGTTGTGAATGGAGTTGGTGTTCCAAGATGGAGTTTTGAGGCCTTCATTTTCATTTTCCTTTGACACATGAAATGTACAATGTAAGTTAATCAACGTCATGATGCAGTGATCACACACCGCACATGTCAGTAGCACAATGAATGAATGCAACAAATTAACTGAAATTAATCAACTGATACCTTATTTTGCAGTAATAATCCAACCCTGTTTGTGGAACCCCTCGATGGAGTTTTGAGTGCTTTATTTTCAGTTTCCTTTGACACATGACACATACAATGTTCATGTACAAAAAGTCATTATACTGTGATTATTCAATACAACCTCCTATTCCACGATATGCATCCAGAATATTACAATTAATATTTAGTGGGTTAATTAAGGAGGTTCATCACTTACATTGATGTCTGGAGTTGAAGAAACTCTCTTGTTTGAGCTTTGGGGTGGGGTTGGAGTGACAGTCTTCTGCTTTGTCTTAGAGAAATCAAACCCAGGCCTCTTGGAGACAGCTACTTTTGGGGTCTCAGAGTATTTTATTCTTTTTGAATTTGATTCAAGCAGCTAATTGTTCAACATAGAAAATGAAATGGATTACTATCAGATACTTTAAAAATACACAAAATGGAATACAGAGCATTTATCCCCAGATATACAGTATATACCTGTTTACTCTGTTTCTCCAATTGCTGGCTCATTTGCAGAGATGCCATGTCTTTTTTCAATTCTGTTATCTCCTGTTGTAAGTTCTCCTAAAACCCAACAGGACAGCATGAATGAGTAAAACACCATACATAACATAATTGTCTTATCAAATTACTGCATTGGAGTAATGAAATAAATGATACGTCAAAATGTCCTTACTACTGTACACTTACCCACTCCTTCTTTAATTGTTTTAGTTGTTCTTTCAAACTCTTGGTTTCTATGTTTTTCTGTGACAAGTCCAATTCCTGAGGAGAATTTCAAGAGCCATTTCCTTAAAGTGCTCAGAGCAGAAGTACTCACATTAAATGTCAATATACTATACATATATACTATAATGAGCATACCAGTGATGTTCTAATAGCATCAACCTCTGTTTCTTTCCTCTTCTTCTCAACAAGCTCTGCATCTTTCTCTTCAACCATTTTGTCATACTGGTTCTGATACCAACAGGGAACAACATGTTAAATAGTACGAGGAACATTTCATTTCGGCAGTGGAGTGGATTACTTTGTGGACATTTATCATAGGACAACCTTACCTTGTGCTTTTCCATCAAGGCGACAATATCTGCTATTTTGTGCTGACATTTGATTTCTGCATCTTCCTTACACTTGATGGCTTCAACAGCTGTGACCTTCCACTGTTGTACCTGCAGGGAACACACTTTATATCATGTATTTTCAGACACATCTATTGGGAGCTGAAAATGTACTGCATAAACGTCCAAAGAATAACCTCTTTCTGGAGCTCTGCTTCAGAGGTTGATTTAGTCCCAAGATCATCAATCAGTTTTTGACATTTCTCATCATTCAGTTGTTGAATATTATTTGACTCCTCTTTTAATCTGTGAATCTAAAGTGGATGATATAACAACTGCATTACAATGTGGGAACATTTCCCTATACTTTAAAATATGTATTTAGGTTCATTAGCAAAACAGATTGCTGTAGATGCATTCTGCTTTTAATAAATAAGTCATAACATGCCATACCTCATTTTCAAGTTGACTGGATTTTTCCACCTCCTTTACTCTTTGTTTTTTCAGCATTTTAATCTGGGAACAAACAAGGAAACAATTAGCTAAATGAAAAACAATTATGTTGTCGAGAGATGGACATTTTTACAGATGATATTTGATAGTCACTACACACCTCTTTTTGGCATTCATCATGGGATTTAGTTTTACCCTCCAATTTTGTCTTCAGGATGGATAGCTGTAGAGAAAAAAAAGACACATTTCATACACTCTAGATTTCAGACATGGGGACTTGTTTGATTCCTTGTTTTTTCCTAATCACCTTTGTTTCCACTGATTTAATGTGCTTCTCTTTTTTAGTGAGTTCAGCCTGCAATTCTTCACACTAGAGAAATGAGTAAAGAGAACATATACTACATTCTGTAATATTTGGATGGAGATTTGTATACACACACAAGTTGACATGTTCACTTTCTTACACTTTCTTCAAGCTTCTTCTCCAAATTCTCAGTGTCTTGACCTTGTTCTTTTATGTTGGTGTTTAATGACTTCACTTCCTCTCTATTGGTAAATAGGAGAAGGATTTTTAAATTGTCTTTCTTTACAGTGTATAATTACTCATATACAGATGTGGATATTCAATCTAACCGTAATTGATGATTTTCTTCTTCAAGTCGTTCAGTTTCTTTTGTGATGGTCATCTCTTTTGTTTCAATCTCCTGATTGGCGTGAAGATATTTCCAGCACATCAACACACAAAGATGAAAGAAGCAACATATTGTCTTGCAAAGTACAGTACACTGTGGGGCTTTAACTCACAAACTACCAAAGAGTTCCGGAACACTAGTGTTTTATGTGGTGTTAAGCCCAATGCACACGGCGTGCGATTTTGTCGCACCGCCGAATTCGATTCTCCATTCACATTCATTCATTCATTGGTGTGAATTGAGAATCGAATGTTGTCGTGAGACAAAATCGCACGCCGTGTGCATTGGCCTTTAAACTAGCAACAATACTTTGGGGCAACTTTATTAATTTTTAATTAATTTTGCCATTTAGCAGACGCTTTTATCCAAAGCGACTTACAATTACGAATTACAGGGACATTCCCCCTGGAGTAACTGAGTGCTAAGTGCCTTACCCAAGGGCACACTAGTATTGGTGTGGCTTCAGGCGGGATTTGAACTCACAACCTTCACGATCCCAAGTCCAACTCACTATCCACTAGACCACCACTACCCTCAGCACTCAATGAGTTAAATATTATAGCTAAAATGTTCTGTTTACAGCACCACATTTTCAATTCAAACCTTAAGATGAGCTTCAATAATTTTCGTCTCTGAGGACTGATTCTTAATCTGCTCAACAATGATCTTCTTCTCTAGTTGCAGCTGGTTGAAACGTATAGATAGCTCTTCATGCTTCATCCTGGGGAAGTCACATTACATTATTATCTTTATAGTGGAGGAAAACCATCCTGACATTGTTGTGTGTGTGATATTCCAACTAAAATAACTCACTCATGCTGTGCAATGTCTTTCTTTAATTTCTCTATCTCCTTGATGGATGTTTCGTCTTTCCTCAACGCAACAGATAACTGCCCCTCAACCTCTTGTACTTTACTCTGGGGAAATATAAAATAAGTGGTGTGATTCTAGTCATTTAACATGGTGTGATTGTTGTTCAGGTAAGTATACCAGCTTTTATGTATTCAAGGAAAAGGTGGACAATGGAATCAAACCTCAGTCACAAGGGATTTTTCCTTCAAATCATTGTGTGTGTCTTCAGCTTTTTTAAGAGCCTTCTCCAGTGAATTGTTCTCTACAGACCTTATCTCCATTTTAATCTAAAAGAGTAAAAATACATGCCTATAATTCAAATATAACTATTTTATCACAACTATTAGTAACCTGAATGCCTTTATGTTTTAATTACACATTTCTGTACACAGCAAACCAGGAAAGGATAAAGGATTCATTTTTAAAAAGCTAGACGATTCTTTGGCGTAAATTACTATAACATACCCATTGTAGCCACATAATTACAGTACCTAATAACAAAAACAAGTAAATACCAGTGCAAACAGTAATATGAAATAAAGTTGAAGCAAAATACTTCCGCTTAAAGTTGTGTTGTAGACTAGAATAGATTATTTGTAATGGACAGAAATGTATCTATATAATTGTATCTATAGAATTGAATGTTATCTCACCTTGAATTGCTGAACTTTCTTGCTGATCTCTGCAAGATCATAAGTGAGTTCCAATGTTCTGTTATTCACTTCTTCAATCTTTTCCTCTTGTGACAGGATATATTTGGATTTGACATCCTACAGACAATAATTAAATAATTATGACACACACTATTAATTACAAAAATGTAAGAATTTGTTCAGGATGTTTCAATTGATGGTCTGGTTCCTTAGCCTGAAAATAGTCTATGGGCTAGGATAAACTTTAATTCAGGATTCAGAGTTGTTTATATAGCCACTACAGCTAACTTTAGCCTAACTAACAAAAACAACATTGGGAGTGATGGGGGCTCAAAAAAAGTTGTTCAATATTTGCAGCCAAATCGCCCTCAAAGTAACTTCCAAGCATGTCAGAGAGTTCATTGAAGTGATCTTGAACTTCTTTATTTTTTTTAGCTCCCATCACTCCCATTGTTTTTTTGTTAGCAGTGACTAAAGTTAGCTGAAGTTAGTAGTGGCTATTTAAATAAGTCTGAACCATGGATTAAAGTTTCTCCTAGCCCTGAACCAACCATTTAAGCAGAGTGCCAACTTGTGTTCAAAGTAAAAATTAGTCATTCTAGTCATTACCAATTCATCCTCAAGGATTTGTAGCTGTCTGTCTTTATTTTCTTTCTGCTCTTTGAGTTCCTCTAGAAGACAAGAATGATCTTCAATATATAGTGCATATTACAAAACTAAACTAAAATGATACAAACATAAAAAATGTCCCCTCACTGGAATAATGCATTACCTAATTCAGAGTTTTTCCTGTAAAGGTTGTTGGTGATTGAGGTCACCTTCAGTTCTAGTTCTTTCGCCCTGGGGAGATGCAAGTTAACATTAACACTGTAGTAAACAGACCATTTCAGTGATGAATATTGGGGGGGGGGGGGGTGTCTGCTGAACCTACTTCTCTATCTCCAATGTCAATGATGTTTGCAACTCCTGAGCTGTGGCCTGAATCTCTAAAAGCTTGTCTGTTTGTAGATCTTTAATTTTATTGAGCTCATCCAGGCTTGCATCTTTCTGGATGAGGACTGTTGCATATTCCTCTTTATTGAGCTCTAGTGCAGCAGCAATAGCTTTACGACCTTCCTAAACATTCAAAATAAATAATGCATGGTTTAAATTACATAAAGCTAAATAAGTATCTCCAATGACCAGAAGGTTCTTTCTAAATATACAGGGTGAATTCATTGACATTTTATTTTCTCTACATCCAAAGACAGCGTATGAAACAACATACTGTACTAACCTCAGTATCTTTATTGAGCTGCTCTGCTCTTTGTAGTTCTTCAAATAGGGATTCTTGTTCCTGTTTAGAACTTTGAAGGACTTCATGTTGTTGGTCTGTGAAATGAGATACGATGTTCTTACAGTTTACAATTAATGATAATATACCAATGATGACTTATTGTCAGTCCTACTCTAACATTCAGTCCTACTCTAACTCTAAACAGCAATGTTTTGGGAGTTGAAGTGAGTGCATAACATACAGTAGGCAACACCTGTTATTTAGTACAATAGCATAATTAACTTGGAGCTCATTGACTCAAATTTGTAACATCAAGCAAGTGCTTGGTATTTAAATAACTTTGAACAGTGTTCAACTTTATATTTTTCTTTCTTGATATCACTATTTGCATTTATAAACTCAATGACAAATGTCATTGTCTTGAAACAACTTTCATACTTGCGGTCTCTTGTAACTGTTTGAAACTCTCCTGGGTTTCATGGAGGTTTAGCAGGATTTCCTGAAGTTCATTTTCTTTGTCCCTAATTTTAACCTGAAGTATTACAATCTGTGGAAGATAATTCCAGTTTTCAGATTTAGCCTACATGGTCACAGTCAAATTCCAGTCACAAGATGCATTATTAATAAGCTAGGCCTATATCAAGAGTCCAAGAGTCTCCAACTTCGGTAATGTAGTGTGCAGGCTCTTGTTCCAGCCCTGCCCTAACACAACATATTAAATAGCCTGTACACCATATACCTACATCAGCACTTCAGGTCTGGAATTGGAGAGCTCTAATTTATTCATTTATTAAAGAGAGATTTACTGCTACTGACAAACCTCCTTTTGTTTCATGCTGTATTCTTTCTCAAAAGTCTCCTTTAGTTCTTCAAATTGTTGCAAGCCCTCTTTGACTGTTGAATGATTAGAACAGAAGAGTTATTGAACTTAACCTTTAATAGTTACTGTAGGCCCTAGGCTATACGATTAAAATTCACATCAGACAATGTCCACAACAACAGAATCTATACTACCGGTAACCAATACTGCCCTGCAGAGGCTAACCACAATACCTAAAAACATTTATAAGTTATAAGTGAAATTATAAGTGACATTTTAAGTGAAAATCACAAGTGAAATTTCAATATCTGTTTTATCTTGTTACAAAATGTCAGAGTTCAACCAATCCAATCAATTTTAGAGAAATGTGATATAAAGAATTGCAGTATTGCATTTGGCTGGATAGTCATTAAAGAACTTTAAAGCCATTTTCTCAGTTTCACTGTTTGCGTAGTTACTGCGGTTAGCCTCTGCCGGGAAGAATAATTCTACATCCTATTCATACCTTTCTGCATTTCATGACGGTTAGTTTCATCTTGAACACGGAGGCCCTCAAAGGCATTGATCATCCTCTACAGTAACAATAAACATGATCATCAACAAACAATTTTTCTACCAACTAATATTACCCTGCACATACTCCAAAGAAGTATTTTTGGAGAGGAATTAAATAATTTCAATCAAGAGATGAGGTGATGACATTCACCTGGATATTCTCACTATTCTCCATATACAGTTGATGGGTTTCTTCTCTCTCAGACTCACCTAAGAAAACATGAAGTATAGTACAATATACTAGAACTAATAATATAGTACAATATACTGGAACTAATAATAATATAGTACATGGGCCACAACACGTCAGTCTAATTCTGCAAGGTAGCATGTAAAAACATTTGGTATGTTATACTCACATAGATTTATTTTCTCAGCTGATCTTTGAAACGTATCCTTCAGTATGTTACATAAGTTCCGTGTGGCATTCATTCTATCAGGGAAATAAGGATTAGCTACATATAGAACACATTCATGATTATATAAGGTATCTGGAAGCTAACCTACACATTCTAATTACTAAAACTAATTGTACAACTGTATGAAACAGCACGCAACTCTTTCTGACTAATTGATGGCTCTTTGAAGCCTCGGTTCAGTGTCACTGTTCTTAAAGTGTGGATTCCACTGAATCTAGCCCTCTATTGCAACAAATCAGCCGATAACAACAACAGGGATCATTTTGTTGACCCTAGCCTAAGACTAGATTGTTGAGTAGGGCCTTATACAGTGTAAATTAATAACAAGACAAAATATTAATTTCACACAAAATCAAATACTATACATACTTGTTCCTAAGATCAGCATTGTCACCGATCTGTTCCTCAAGTTTTATGCTGAGACTTTCATTTCCAAACTGTAACAAGCAGACAATACATCTGTGATGAATATACCAAAGGACAACAGCAAGTCATTTACACCGCCATTTCAAAATATAACCTGTTCTACTTACTTGCAATTCCTGGATGGCTTTGCGTTGAGTCTCAATTGTTCTTTTATTTTCTTGTAGTTTCCTATCTTTCTGTACAGATTCTGAGTCCACTTTGACTTTCCAACATTTGACTTTCTCAACTTCATCATATAGCTTTGAGCACAGTTGACTCGGTTTGCAAATAGTCTAGGGGAATATATTCACACATAAACATATGTCTGAGAGTCTAGGGGAATATATCACACATAGGCCAATATGTCAGAATGTTTCTATGATATAAAAAAAAGATATAATATACAGTAACATGGTATTACTCTCTGAAATGTTACACAAAGCAATAATATAGGTTAGCTACACATATCAAGACCAAGAATGGTCTTTGAGAAAAAGTCTGCACTCTTCACACAAGCATTTCATGTTTACTGACTTCCTCTTCTTCTTCTTCTTCTTCTGGCACAACTGTCATCTTGGATAGGCCTACATCTTTTGAGAAACAGAATAATCTCTGAGGACATACTGCTACCTCCAGATCTATGTGCGACTCACACTTTACAGAGTTTTTATTTTATTTTTTTTACAACAATTCCAGTTGACACACATTGTCTAAGAAATCAGGCCTACACAATAACTTATGTTTAGGAAAATAGTAGAGTTATATTTGGATGGGTACAAGCATTAGTGTGGCACCAATAGTATTCAAATCAATGACATACCTGCTCTGGTGGGCTTCATAGGCACGACCTTTGCATTGGGAAACGGCATACTTGATGCTTTTTTAAAATATTTATTGTAGCCCTACAATAAAAAATAAATAAACACAGTAGCTTAAGTATGCCTCATTGTTAAAGTGAAACACTGTCGCACCAAATGTACTGGCTTGCTTTTGTTTGGTTGTAGACTTTACATTGAGTTGCCCCCAGTTGCTGTCAGTACAATACTACCTAGGACCCCTACTTGACATATGAGCTACTGGAGGTTAATATATATATATATATAAGCCTACAATGTTGAGCAGTTTGTGTTGTTACACATGGCATGTTACAGTCCTTAGGCGTCATTCCAACATGCCAATGCGTGTCGTAGTAACGTAGGCAAAGCTACATCATCTAGCTACATCTACAACATTAGTTTATTTCAACGTCTCAATGTTTCATTTGAATTTGGATGCTATTCTGTCTCGAGACCAACTGCCGTGGTAGCCCAACGGTCTCCTCCGGGAGAATACTTTTTGATGTTATTCAATTACAATTATTATTATTATTCACTCATACGTGGGGGTGTAAGCAGCGGTAGACATGTTGTAAATGATGTTACTTAGTGATAATAGTACGAAATAAAAGTGAACACTCTACTCCATTTTCACTGAGCAAAGCAGTTCGTGTCATGTACTGTACCTAGCTAACTTAATAGCATGTTAAATACATTCCTACTATAGTCTGTGGCAATGTAACCCTTTCTTTTAAGATCGAAATAAAATATAAAAATAGCTAGGCCTACCTGTTCCTGCACAAAAGGCCTGTAACCGCACATGTCCTCGACGCTTTCCTGAGGTTTGACAGGTTTAACGGTGGAGACCTGTCCTGTGAGTCTGGGAGGCACCAGCAGCTTGAAGTTGATTAAGTTGAATCCTCTATCTCTCTCCATCCTGTCAGCACTATTGGCATAGATAACATAGACACGGCAAACATTATGGCCTTAGAATGTGTTGCTAATGTTAATTACTACAATTACCTCAATTGGTACAATTAATTATACAGTTCCCAACTAGCTACATTTAAAGTCAAGTTGACGTTAGCTGATTGACACCTGACAAGGATTAGCTAGTTATATGTGGGCTAGCCAGGCAGCTCAAACAGTCCGTCGAGATGCTAAATAAAGCATATACTGGTCAGCTTATGAGCAAGGGTATTTAGCAATATGATATTTCGATAAATAATTGAGGCAATTTGTAATATAAAACCGTGTTTCACACGACGGTGAATTACCGTGACCTGTCGAGTTGAGGGAGACAGATGTTAAACGGCAGTTGGTTGAAATGTTCTCGACGTTCTACAAGCAGGTGCAGGTGAGTTTGAGCTCGAGCTGCAGTGGGCGTGGCTGAAATTCGATAGTGTCCAATCAAAACCGACTTCAAATTTCCCGGAAATAACTGCTCGCCTACTAAATTTCTCGCATACTCAAATCTCGCATACTGTACAGTTCGAACGTACTACATACTCAAAATCTACGTCATATCTAGTATGAGTAGTATGCTAGTACGCTATTCCGAACACAGCAATGTCCATATTCGTACTTTACTCTTTGTTTCTTTCCTAGCGACAACATTGTGACAATTCAACAGTGTTGATGTTATATTATGTGTAGGCATATGCCATGAAAGTATTATTCAATGTTGTGTTATGTATTGATTTATTATTATTATTATTATTATTATTATTATTATTATTATTATTATTATTATTATTATTATAATGATGCACTGACAGCCTGTGACTGTGAACCTGGCCGGACCCTGCCCTTCTACCTGAGTTTGAGTATGATGCTGCCCAAATACATGTTATTGTTTAGTGCTGTACGCTTTCGTGGTATTATATTGTGTGAATTATCATCTGTATGTTGTTTTTCTTTCACTCGACTAACCACCGAAATAATACTTGAGACATGTACTTCCGTAAACATTTTTTTATTTATTAGATTTTTTTACAATATCGGACCGACAGTCCCACATATAGCGGCTATAATGTCCGAATAGAGAATCTACCACCACCTAAAGAATGCTTATTGTACTTGTATCCATGTTGAGAGTGAATGACACAGGGACAGACAATCAGGCAGCAAGGTGCACCGAAGCCGGGTGCGCCAGCTGCAGTAACACTGGCCTCCACAGTGGTGCTGCTAGCAACAGGTGCATCAACGACGTTTGTCCCTGACCCAGTGCTAATCGCATCCCTAACCGCGTCTCAGAAGCTGCATTGGGTAAAAGAAAGTTTCGCTGAATTTTGTTCCTTTTTATAGGAAAGTTCCCATTTTTGCGCACCGCTGAGGTGCTCATTTTCCTTGTGTCTCGCTGCCTACGTGTGACGTCAAAGGATACGGCTAACTATGTATATATTTTTAAATATAGGCCTATATATTAAAATTAAGGTTGACACAATGAAGGGCCACTTATTTTCTTTGTTTTATATTTTTTTACATTAAAAAAAAGAAGAAGTTTGGATCCAATGTTATGGGGCCCCCCCGCGGTGCGTCGCTTGCGGGCCCGTCCGCTACGCCACTGATTGGTGGCCAATGTTCTGGAACTCTGGTAGTCCCTTTGACTACAGAACACAGCAAATAGCTTTCACATCATATACAGTGCCTTTGGAAAGTATTCAGTCCCCTTCACTTTGTCCCAATTTTGTTTTGTTATAGACTCAATTTAAAACTGATTAAATTAAAGTTAGTAAATAGTTACATAACCTCTAACTCCTTTCCCTCAATATTGACGTCCAACTACTTTCACTCTCTCTACGAGACATAGGCTACAGCAGAAGTCCATCATGTGATATTGCATCTCAGATAAATTAATATATGTTCAGGGGTCAGTGGTGAAAGGTCAGTGACTAGGGAGATCAGTATTGACACTGGTGTAATTCATTATGACCAATGGGTTACTGTAATAAATCATCTCATTTGGTTTTGGTGATACATTCTCTTATTTTGTGCACAGAAAAAAGCCTGTGAAGTGTGTGGGAAGTCAAAATAACTGTGTCCAGTCACAGGACGCTATTGTGGTTTCACCTCAGGGCAAGAAGGGCAGGCACTCTCATGGCCTCAGTGTGTGTGTGTGTGTGTGTGTGTGTGTGTGTGTGTGTGTGTGTGTGTGTGTGTTGTGTTGTATGTGTGCGTGCGTGTGTGTGTGTGTGTGTGTGTGTGTGTGTGTGTTCACACAAAAACACAATGAACCATTCTCTCCTCCCTCTCTCCCTTCTCTCTAGATCCATTGCACAGCAACTACAGTATGTGTGTGTTTGATTAACTTTGACTATGAAGGCCGCATTCTTTCAAAATGACCAATAGGATATTGGAAATGTTGTAAGAGTTTCGGATATGACAGAGCAGGAACAAAGCATTGAGAATAAGAACCCCATCTGGGGTTTTACACAGGGATATTGACCCCACCTGATGTCACAGTATGTGGTCGACAGTAGTGTATGTACTGTGTCCTGACTTGCATGCTTCCTAATGCTTGCTGCTATCATCAGTAGGCTACTGTCTGTTATGTTATGTTATGTTAATTTTATTTATAATGCGCCCCCCATCCAACTTTTACATCATCCCGGGGCACAGTCTGTATTCCTCCTGTCTCCTTGTTCATTCATATAATCTCACACACATACACACACACGCACGCGCGCGCGCACACACACACACACACACAAACACACACACACACACACACACACACAGTATACTGTAGGACTACTGTGCCTCAGCTTGCACATTGTAGCCCCTCTAAATATAAGAACGTGGCCAGCTGGTTTGAAAACAAAAAAAAGGAAATCTCCATTTCATTACAAAAGATGTATTTACAGTACAATATACGTAACATTATTAGTGACATTCCTCTACAGTGTTTACTAAATTAGATACCAGAACAAGTGCTGGATATAGAAATTCACGTACAGTACAGAAAGATTAGGGTGCATAGCAGTTGTGGTATCTGGCTATTGTGTTTTACAGTGCATCAGGATTCAAGTTGTCTATTGTCCGACATGATCATATTGAGGTGCAAAATGGGGTTTAATGATGACAAAAGAGAAAAGTGAGAAAAACAAAACAGAAACGTTTTTTCTTTTATGAAAACTGCATAGACCCAACAATCTAAGTAGCTGTTGAAGATACACATTCAAGTTATGAATGATTGAACCCTTCTCAGACAAATTTGAATAAAAATCACATACCCACAGACTCGTACTTACAGCAGTAAGAACATGTAATGGACATAGGTAAATTAAACCAACAGCTAAACTCTGTACAGGATTGAGCATGGACCTGCTTACTGTAGCTTGGGTTAGGGTTATTTATGCTACAACTACCTATAGACAGTATTCTGTTTAAGGCAGAGGTATGGGAAGGGGGGGTAGTCTTTTCACAAGCATGTAACGTGATGATTTCTTTGGGTTTATAATATTCAAAATGAGTGTCTCATCGTCAGGCTAGTCCTGACTATAGTAGCTGCAGAGAGGTTACTGTAACTGTCATAGGGGATATGGGAGATTGGATTTCACAAAGGACATTCATAACCAGACAGCAACATTGCCTATGCCCCAGTGAAGAAATTAAAAATAAAACTGCTTTGGGAAGTGATTGAGAGAAGAAAGAGAGAAAGAAAGAGTGAAAGAAAGAGTGCAAGAGTGAAAGAGAGAGAAAGAGAGAAAGAGAGAGAGAGAGAATGAATGAATGAATGGACTTTATTGAATGAGAGAGAGAGAGAGAGAGAGAGAGAGAGAGCTAGAGAGAGAGAGAGAGAGAGAAAGGGATCTCATTGAGATTAATGCATTTAAGAAATGTAAATCTATTTCTAATATCCTACGGTAAGATGAGAATAGTAGTGATTTCCTTAAACAGGAAATTTGCTATCTCTCTATATAGAAAATAAACCAATGCACTTCATGTAGTATAGATAAAGTAAAAGTGCATTTCATGGAGAGAAGTAGTGACAAAATCACGACTTGACCTTCATCTAAGACATCGAGTCAATCTGCAGTTACATAAAATACAAAACTGCAGTTATTCAGCAAACTATACATCTACAATCTCACAGTTATGTTCCAGTGAAGCACAGAAATCAAAAACACAAAACCAAACCTGAGAAAATAATCTCTACAAAATAACAATGACCCATGTCCATCTTTTACAGAACATGTCTTGATCATGGAACGTAGCATTTAAAACAATACTTACAAGACGTTCAGAAAGACCTTTTAGACTGACAGCGTCGTATGAACTATAAACATGAAACAGTGATGCGGCCCTGCCAGCAGTGTCTCCTCAATGCAAGGAAAACAAAAAAAAGAAACACAAATGAAAACACATTTACAAATTATGAAGGTGCTGTAACCTTGGGTTCTGTACGTTTTGGCATCCACATCTTTTGGACGGTCAGTATCTTGGTATGAAATACAAGACCTAGCAAGCACATTTTTATGTATTTTAATTGACCCATTTGAGACCACTTTAAATATAGTTACCACAGTAATCAATAATCATC
Source organism: Nansenia antarctica (assembly GCF_963989245.1). Lineage (NCBI taxonomy): Eukaryota > Metazoa > Chordata > Actinopteri > Argentiniformes > Microstomatidae > Nansenia > Nansenia antarctica. The sequence continues at coordinate 13,881,982 of NC_137680.1, read as the reverse complement.
ATGACATAAAACGAAAATTAAACCATGACCTTCATATACAGTAGTTTAGAAATTGATAATACAAGGAATCCTGCTGAATCATAAATGTTCTCATGAAACGTGTGATTCGATTCGCTCAGCATCAAGGAGAGAATTGCTCACAGCTTGTCATTACATTAGAAGAGAGTCGGTGGTAAAAACAAATTATTTGAGTTAGATAGTAAACTACAAATTAGTCATCATGCGAAACGTATCCATGCAGAGCTATCCAGTGACTCTACCCTCCTCTGGGATGCACTATCAGGGAATACGAAAACCGATGCTCAAATTGCATACTGACAGATGGCAGAACAGACTATATCAATAAAGTTATTCAGAAAGGAGAGGAGTGGAGAGAAGAGGAGGATGTCTAGCTCGACAGAGGTCAATAGGTGGTGTTAACATCCCTGGGCAAAGGAGCTGAGGCTCACAGTATCCAATCATCTGTCCCTTCAGTATTCCCCATGGATGTCCATTTGTTGTCCCTTCAGCATTCCCCATGAATGTCCATGTGTTGTAGTAGTTGTAGTATTGTTGTCCTTTGTGGCTGTTTGCGTGGTAATGATTGAGGCCATAACCTTTCGGCCCTCCTCTCTCTCTGTCTTTAGAGTTCTCTCTTTCTCTTTTTCTTCTCTTCGATCCCAGGGCTCTGAGTTCTGGAGGTCACCACTGCAGTGTCCACATGGTGCTTGCAGACATACAGTATGTGGATCAGGTGGGCAGTTTTTCAGCTTCTTCTGAGAAGATGAAAGGGGAGAAAAACAAGATGTGAAGAAAGGGGGGTTCAACTTACAGCTTTGTGAATCTAAGAGCTAATTGGTTGTTTATTAAATCAGCTATAATGGCAGAGTATCTGACCTGAAGGTGAGAGGGAGTCGTCGTCGCCTACGGGGCAGAACTGTGGGTCTGACCCCAGGGCAGCGATGGAGCTCCTGGGCCGGACGCAGCGGTCACCAGAGAAGCTCCTCCGCAGCAAAGCCTGGAACAGAGGAGATGAGAAATGCTTTCACTAAGGGATACACGCCATTTTACATGACATTATGATGGTATCTGATGGTTAAGGAGCTACAGGAGTATGCTGTTCTTACTAGCTTGGTTTTGACATTTTGACACTTTACATCCAAGGAGGAGACAATCAATAATAAACATAAAACAATTATTTAAAAACGCAATAAAATCCAAAAGCACAGACAGCAAAAAAAAAAGCAGTCAGGTGCTGATAGACCAAGGTAGGGGGTAAGATGCCCACTACATTATTAAAGTTGCTGCTACAGTACGGTACATTATTACCAGCCACCGGGACCTATGCATTACTGCTGGAGTGTATAGAGCGTTAGGGTTAGGGTCTATTGTACAGTACCTTGCGTGTTTGGGGGCTGCTGGGGGCGGAGGCGCTGCTGTAGAGACTCAGGCTGGAGTTGGACCTGCTGACCGTCAGGCCTTTAGAAGGGGATAAATACTTCTCCTTTATCTTCAGGTTGGTCCTTCCTTTCACTGTGGGGGAAACAACGGATGTATTAGTCTTTGGCTTCACGTCCAACTGATACTGTGTGACTATCACTTGATAGAGGTACTTCTGTAATTTATTCTCAAAGAAACTGAAGGTTAGAAACATTCATTAATGTTAAGCAATTACCAAGTATTTTCTAAGTACAGTAGACAGTATAGTAAATAGATGGCTGTAAGATAAAGCATAACCACATCAAATCATACGAGCCTATGGAGTCCAACATTGACTATTTCACAGACCTCTACAGGGGTCATTCTTCACCAGGAACTCATCCAGTGCCGTCCAGCCTCCTCCCACCCGCACCATGAGGGTACTTCGTAGGATACGCACCATTCTCAACTGCTGGGATTCCCCAAACTACAGCAGAGGAAAAAACAACCACACCACTGGTAAGGCTATCTGTTATCCGGAATACATTCATATTCCTACTGCAGGAGAGACTGGTGGTGGTAGAGATGCCTCATGGTAATGCATGGAATGGAATGAGGAATTATATCAAACATACTATTCCTCATTCTATCCATGCATTACAATTAATCCTCCGGTTTCTGCCCTTACCAGCCTCCCCCCTAACATTTTCCATGGTTGCTGAGATAACTGCTGAAAAGAAATAAACAACAACAACAAAAGAGAGAGAGAGAGAGAGAGAGAGAGAGAGAGAGAGAGAGAGAGAGAGAGAGAGAGAGAGAGAGAGAGAGAGAGAGAGAGAGAGAGAGAGAGAGAGAGAGAGAGAGAGAGAGAGAGAGAGAGAGAGAGAGACAATAAAAGCATAGGCAGTATCATGGTAAAATATCACTTACCTTGTATCTGTTGGCACTGATCTGCTCCACCTGAAACCTCTTGGGACAGTTGCACTGGGACACCTGTCTGCTCACCTGAGAGATAACATGGGAGTTAGACACCTTTAAACAAACACACATGAGAGAGTTGACTACATTCACCTGCATGTTAATCAACATTCTTGTAGGTGTATACATTTAACATTATACCGTAAGTATTAGTTCTATGTGTACTGTAGTGATATTCACCTCCTCGTTGATCTGATCAGCATCTAGCGTCCTCCTGTAAGGGTCTCGGCTAGGGTGGAGAGCACTCACAAACTCATAGTAGTCTATCCAGCCATCCCCGTTCATGTCAAAGATATTGGCTACAGCTGTCATCTCCAGAGAGTTAGTGGGGAATTCTAGGGAAGAGAAGGAAGGCAATACATGAAATGTAGCGATCAGTGAGAGCTAGGCGGCTTTGAGTAAGTGACTTAACCTTCTGATCACTGACTGATTATCTTTTCATTCTATAAGGCCACCATAATTGACATATGTTGTGGCCTATATGCTACATGTCTCACATGAAATTAGTAATCTTTGCTAAACTTTGATATTGATTTCATGATCGTAGGATGTGTTATCGTCATTACCGAGACTTGGTATGGGAAGGGGTGGGGGAGGAGCTTACTAGATGCCAGGACATTGTCGATGAACTCCTTCTGGCTGATTCGTCCGTCCTGGTCCCTGTCGATGTTACGGAACACGTCTAGGATCCGAGACTTCATGTGGCTAATCCACTGCATGTACCGCTTACGCCACATGGTGAAGTCGAAATTAGCAAATTCCTCCATCTGTAAATTGTGATTCAAGTTTCAGATTAGCGACGAATAACACTTATAGAGGTTGTCATTTAGCTGTCAAAATAAACAGCTGTGGTGAATGTGTATTGTAAGATTAATCAACACATATCAATCAACTAGCTTGTAAGGCTAGTTTACAAGATCCATACTAAACCTTGAAAATATACATGGGGAATATACTGCGTTCTAGTCACTAGGGTTAATTTTGGTCTGGGAAACCGCCCCATAGTGTTAATCTGGAGAGATTTGTCACCTCTTTGAGCTTCTGCTGGTGCTGCTCCAGTCGGACTTGTCGGGCCAAAGCCAGGAGCCAGAGTTTCTGCCAGTGGCTGACCAGCTGACACAGCTGGGGGGTCTGGGGGTCCAGGTGTTCCAGGGGGAGAGGGACTACAGGCTGGAGCTTCAGTGTGCTCCTCCTCTCTGGATAGAATAGGAATACTTGAGTTAGCTCCGAAAGCTAACGCAAACATCAATAAGGCTTGGAAAGTGACTAACCAGTAAGCACATGCTGTAGTAGACCATGGTTTTACTCACTTGTTAGTGCTTTGCGGCTGGGCGAAGCATTCTGTTTGGGGATAAGCTTTTGTTTGCAGGATTTTGTAGCATGTTCAACCTCTGGTAGTTTCCTGTTCAACTCCTCCATGAACACCTGAAGAGATGATTGATTAGTTATGTCTAGCATCCTATCCTGTATCCATTATATATCCTTTAAGTCTTTGATAACACATTCTCAACTTAATTGTTTTACGTGTATGTTTTCTAACTGTCTGCGTATCTGTACCAGGTGCTGTGTGACGAGCTCCTGGTTGTGCTCCATGGTCTCGGCCGTCGGTTCCTGGTCCCTGAGGTTCAGGGACTCCTCGGCTGAGGAGATCCAGTCCAGGAGGCATTGCACCTCCTCTCTCTCAGCTTCCAGAGCTGACAGGCTGGCCTGGATCCTCTGGCCCTGCTGCTCGGCCCACGTCTGCACCTAGACCAGGAGAGAGGACACGCCACCACCAAGTCACATACGGGTTCTCTACAGTCTCTGAGTGAACACTTTAAATTAAGTTGACTTGTATTTATGACTTTCAATTACAAAACATGTATATGCATACCATAATCACATGCTGATACAATGTTGTTACTAATTACAACACTACTTCACAGGTACAGTGTAGGAGTGACCATCTTTGTGGCAACAGGTAGCAAAGGAACAATGCTTTAGTTGAGTGGCCTCACCTCCTCATAGCGGGTCTTGGTGACACTGATCCAGGACTTGAGGGTGATGATGGAGTCGGGGTGACAGGAGGACAGGATTTCCTCCCCTAGAGAACGGACACTCTCTAGCTCCATCTCCTGGGAGCGCAGGGCAGTCATCGACTCCTGGGTACAGGGGACACACCACATTTACACTAGTACCTACCGAGTCATAACTTCAAAGACAAAAGGTATTCTCAATAAGAAATGCTCTCTCTGATAACAGATGAATGAATAGATGAATTTTTAATGTGTGAGGGAAGGAAGGAAGGAATGAAGGAAGGAAGGAAGGAAGGAAGGAAGGAAGGAAGGGAGGGAGGAAGGAAGGAAGGAAGGAAGGAAGGAAGGAAGGAAGGAAAGAAGGAAGGAAGGAAGGAAGGAAGGAAGGAAGGAAGGAAGGAATGAGATAATAATAACTTGGTTTTATATAGCGCCTTCCTCAAACCCAAGGACGCTTTACAGATTTTACAGACAGAAAGTCAGAGACAGACAGACAGAACAGAATGAAAGAAGGAAGGAAGTAAAGAAGTAAAGAAAGGAAGGAAGAAAGGAAGGAAGGAAGGTAGGATGGAAAGTCTGGCGTATTCTGCGGCCCCTGTTACCTCGTGTTGTTTGCGGAAAGCCAGCAGGGCCTCCTCCTGCTCAGGGATGACGCCATACTTCAGCACCCTCTCAGACTCCACCAGATGCTCCAGGAAGGAGTGGACCAGACTGTCAAACTTCTCCGCCTGAGAGACACACAGAAAGACAATGATACATGTACAGTAACACACCTCAAAACAGTCTAACATGTTAAGAGTGAAGAAAGTGAGAGGGTGAACAGCCTAACGTGGTTCCTCTCCTCATTCCATCGCCTTCATCTGTGCTACTCAGTAAACACAGGAGACAGGTGTATTTTCTTTCACCTGCAGTGCTCAGTCCAATGCACACTAATCCAGATGAAGCAAAAGAGAGGAAGGAAGGAAGCCACTTTAGTCTATTAGGATGTGTCTGAGCCTACCTGTTGAAGGGCGTCCTCTAGCCTGGCCTGCTTGGAGACAGACAATTTACACACAGCCTCCCAGCGACCCTCCAGCTCATCCATCTGTTGCTGCAGCCAATGGGCATCGGCCGTGCTACTCCTGGTCAGGTCCCGCACCGAGCGCTTCAGGTTCCTAATGCACCCCGCCCGCTTACCTAACTCCTTCTGGAACACCTGACAGACACACAGAGACAAAGAGGACGTCAGCCTTAAGATCAACACTGCGACCAACCTCCATATACTCTGTAACCAGCTAAGTATTACATATTCATTCGATAATATCATGTCATTTGGAGGGTATGTAAGAATGCAGAATTCATATACGTAGATGTACCTTATGTTTGTCAATTAGATTGTTGACATTGTCCTTTTCCCCGCCGACAGGCACATCTTCGGCCAGCTGTGGCTCTGCCCTGTATAGCCAGTCATTCAGGGCCTGGAGGGCGTCTGTGAATCTGCCTGAAAACAGCAGCGCCTCCTCCAGCTTGTGTTGCCTGGAGAAAACCAACACAGTATAATACAGATAAACAGATAATACAGTATAATACAGTATAATACTCACATGGCATTTGCACAGGCCACTATTGCTTGAAATAATGAAATTCATATTCATATTGATTAATAACTAGCTTAACCTTGAAGCTGAAGTGACTAAAGACTGTCTCTGTTTAGGTCTGTAGTGACTAAAGACTGTCTACGTTTAGGTCTTTAGTGGAGTGTCAATGGTACTGTGATACCATTCCTCATTCCATTCCATGGATTACAATGACCCTGTCCTCTGATTTTAACCTCCACCTGCCTCCCATGCTGTCCATTCAAAAACTCTGTATAGTACAGTACCTCTCCATGGACTTGCCACTGATGGTATCCCATGAGTCTCTGAGCTCTGACAGCAGGTTCTCCAGGTGCTGTCTGTCCTGGGGGCTCTGAGACCTCTCATGGAGGCTTCGCCCGTTCTTCATGGTCGCCTCGTACATGGGCCGCTTCAACCGCAGAAGCTTCTGGAAGTCCTAGGTACACACATACAACAATTGAAATTTGCATTTGAATCTAAGAAGAGCATTTGAATCTAAACCTACCCACACGGGTAACATAATCACCTTCTTAACATAATGGCGTAAGTCACTTTTGAGGAAAATTATGTTTTGGCCTAAATGTCATATATTCTAGATTTGGTTCAGTTTATTATTATGTGGTTTTTATTATAAAACTTTAAAATATGACTTCAGCCATTATTTTAAGAAGGTGATGATATATAGTACTTATAAGTATTTAGATCATGTTTTAGGCTGTACCTTCTGTTCAGTGAGTTGCTGTTTGATATCCTCGTGATCCACAGCGATCTCTTTGTGTGTGTCAAGTGTCTGCTCCACCTCAGTCATCCAGTCCACCAGGAGGCGCCAAGACTCACTAAACTGGAACATCAGAAGACAATGAATATGATATAGTGTGAACCCCTTTTACTTACCACTATCTATGCAATGACAATAATGGAAAGAATATGTATACGTTGCAGTGTTTCCTCCAGGAATT
>NC_137680.1:13857537-13870037 GCF_963989245.1 Nansenia antarctica | reverse complement strand
AAAGTAAAAACATGCGGTCCTGCTGTCTTAAACAACTGACACTGTTGCACAATTCTCAGGCCTCTGCTGTAGACTATGTCTCTCACAGTTAACACCATCCCATCCATTTGTTTAACACCATCAAATCCAATTGTTTCCCATTGGCAGGGGATTGCATATTCTGTCAGCCACTCATCACCAAAGCAGCAGGGAGCAGGACTCTTGTTTCTGCCCAATGCAACCAGATAAAAGACTAGCTTCGTCTTTGGCCGAGGGCCAAAGCTCTGGAAGAGTCAAGAAAAGAAGCACAAGCCAAACCAAGCAGGCTAGACTAATCTATGCGACAACGAGAATATGAGTTTGAGGCCACCACACACATTCTGTCTATTTCATTTATCCGAGTCCCATTGAGATAAATATTGTCTTTTCAAGGGAGCTCTGGGGAGCCACATACCTGCATGGTGTCCTGGTAATGTAGAGCCATCTGCAAGGACTCCTCCAGCTTTCTGTGACACTCGCTCCACAGTTTGTTCAGGTTATTCCAAGTGCAGTAGAGCTGTAGAATCAGACAAAATCGGCATTTAGAACAAATAATAACCATTGTCATGGCAGCTTGATTCAGAAATCACTAAATTTTGGTACTGTATCCAAACCTACCTCGTCTAAGCTTTTGGTGACATCAGGTTTGTCTGTGTCTCCACACGCTGACATTAGGTCCATTCCCAGAATGCCGAGCGTGTCCAGATCCCCCTGTATACTGTCTATGTCCTCTCTGAGGGTCTGGGAGGAGAGAGAGAAAGAGAGGGAGAGAGAGAGGGAAAGAAAGAAAGAGATCATAATCATCACTCAAATGATCATTACACTTATCATCATTGTCATCACCCTAGTCACGATGTTTAGGCGTCTACGAACTCACCAGCATGGTCTCCAGGCTCTGGCGGATAGTCTCAGAGTCGGTCCGGCTGGCGTTGAGGTCCAGTAGGGCCTGCTGGGCGTCGTTCAGCCCGCCCGTCACGTCGTTGACGTCGCTCCAGAACTTGAGGGCTAGGTCCAGGAGGTTGAGCAGCCAGAGGTCTCTCTCGTGGGCCTGGGTCTGGGCCTCCTCCCACAGCTGGAAAAGGCTGGACACGCGCTCCTGGATGGCTGGGGAGGGCAGACAGAGGACAATCACATCCTCATCTCTGTATAGTTTTTTTTTGCAGTAAAGAGCATTCAACAGGCTAGCGTTGGTTTGGCTTAACATTGACAGGCAGACAGACAGAACGAGGTACTGTAATTGAATTGAGCTGACCTGTGCCTATGGAGCTGTCCCCTGCTGCCTGTGTGTTGGCCAGGAGCTCGTCTGCCTGAGTCCTGACACTGCCCAGACCCAGCTCCAGCTTGGACAGCTCAGCCAGGGTGTGCTTGTTGTCCTGTAGCTGCTCCTGGATGCGCGGGGTCCGGCCCTGCAGGGAGGCTAGGGACTGCATGCGGCTCCGCAACCGATCTAAACTCTCCCGGATCAGGGTCATCCTTTCATTCAGCTGTGGGGATATGGGGACACACAAGTATAAGTATGTGCCCCCCTAGCAGATTCTGAGCCAGCTATCCCAATGTCCCTCTCACTGATCCACACTGACCCCCACTAATATGAGGTGACCAACCATGACCTGCAATGGCCCACATGTGTGTGTGTGTGTGTGTGTGCGTGTGCTTGCGTGTGTGAGTGTTTGCATGCATGTGTGTGTGTGTGTGTGTGTGTGTGTGTGTGTGTGTGTGTGTGTGTGTGTGTCCGTGCGTGTGTGTGTATGCGTGTGTGCATGTGTGTATGTGTTTGAGAGACAGAAAGAGACAGACAGACAAAGGGAGTAAGAGAGAGAGATGTACTGTATGTGTCCCTGTCACCTGTGTGTAGCGAGGCAGCGACTCCTCCAGCAGGCTGGCAGCCTCCCTGACCCTGTCCCTGATGGCCCTGTGCTGCTCCTCCGCCGCCGTGGCCCTGCCACAGAACTCCTCCCCCTGGGCGGGGTTCAGCTCCGACAGGCGCTTCCCCAGGGAGCACATACGTGCTATCAGGGGCCTGTGCTCCGCTATGGACTCCCTCAGACCCTGACATGAGGGGCAAGGATAAGGATAGGGTTAATGATAGGGGTCAGAGAAGTAGTTTCTCTGCATAACGCTAGAGTATCCATTTTGGGATAGCTTCTTTTTCTTGGCATGTTGAAGTACACTACTTGTACACTTTGAGTGCACTTTTAATGGCATTAACTGAAAACGAGGAGTTTGATTCTGAGTCCAGAGAGCTGTTAAAGAGGAAAGGTGAAAGGTTCACGTTGTCTCACTTTCCATTAAAATAGCCGCGAGGATAGAGATGTCTTTATAAAGCTGTGGGAATGCACTGTAATGTGCTCCTGTCAGGAAGTAGATTAAAATACATGTAAAGTAGAGATTAAAGTACAAGAACTGAACTGTGCCATCTGCTAATGAAGAACAGTACATCTGAGCTGAGGAGAGGAGGTGGGAGGCTTTTTAAAGAATAAAAGAACATCATTGTTGAACGAGGGAGGAAAAAAAAGAACACAAGAGCTGGCACTCCAAGCTGAAGAGGCAGGTCTCTCTCTCTCTCTCTCTCGGCCTACCTGTAAGAGGTCCTGTTGTTCTCGGAATGCTTCATAACTAATGGTGCTCAGGGACAGCTGGCCAATGAGGGCTTGGGTTTCCTGTAGCCATGGCGACACCTCGGCGAGGCCCTCGGAGAACTGGACAAGGAGCGACTGAGCATGCTCCAGCTGGAGGACCACGTGGGAGTTGGTGGCTGATGTGGCATGGCATTGTTCCTGTAAGGCATCCAATGGAGTCTGTATGGAGAGATTAGGTGATCACATCTTTAACAAGACACCTCTATTTACCTGTATGATGTATTTGATACAAATACTGTGTACCACAGGGGAGGCTGGTGGAGGTAGAAAACGGAGGACAGGCTCATTGTAATGCATGGAATAAAATGAGGAATGGTATCAAACATGGGTGTTTGATTGATACCATTCCCCCATTCAGTTCCATGCATTACAATGAGCCCATGCTCTGAATCTTGCCTCCACCAGCCTCCCCTGGTACACCGTATTCAGCTAATATAATTGGATAAAGTTCAATTCAAAGTGAACATGTACCTGCAGGTCCCCTATTTCCCCTTCATCACCGTACGTCTGCAGAATTTCTGCAATCTTCACCATCTTCTCAATGTTGAACCTGTGCTGCAGGATCTCCACAGCAAGAATCTATCCAAGACATAAACAAGATGTTGAATGTTTTGCACATTCATAACCATATAATGTAAAATCATGTAAAAATACAAGCCTTATATACTATATCCTCTAATACAAGAACAAAAGGCTCATGTGTTCCTGTGTGTCTCCTCACCTTCTGTTCGTAGAGCTGTGCAGAGATGAGTTCTGGATCTAGAGTGATGGCCTTGAGCTGCTCCAGACCCAGGGCTGTGTCTCTGAACCACGACATCTCCTTCACCACCGCCTGCTCCAACTGACACACAGCACACACACACACACACACACACACACACACACACACACACACACACACACACACACACACACACACACACACACGTTAACTATCCATCAACACACTCACACAGGTTAGCATATAAACACCCCAAAGCAGTGGCTCATTACAGCAAAGCTCCAAAGTACTCAAGCGCATATCGATGGGCCAATAAATGTTCACTCAAATATAATTGGCCCCAATGAGCATAGTCTCACGCAGGGTTCTTATCTATATAAATGATGTTCCGTTAGCTGATGTTCAGCTAAACCCCAACACGCACATGATGAAACGGGGAAGACCTCTCCTCACCCTCTGTCTCTCTGCAGCACACAGTACTGCGTCTCCAGCGTGCGTCTGCCCTCCGGCGGGCCCCAGCAGCTCCCTCTCGATGCGGCCCAGCCACAGGTGCAGGTCCTCCTGGCTGGAGGTGCAGCGGCTGGAGGCCTCCAGGGCCTGCTCCAGCCTCTGCAGCACGTCAGCGCTGCTCAGACTCAGCACGGAGCAGCGGATCCTCAGGCCGTCCACGCGCTCCTGCACCTGCTGGCCCTCCTCCTCTGAGAGGGGACAGGCCACAGCACACAGACACGGAGGGGTAAGACTGGGTAGCATTTTTTTGAGTGGGGCAGTCCCACTCTTATAGGTTTCGTGTTTTTTATCGGATAGAGATAGTGAAGAAAGACGGGAAAGTAAGGGTATGTCAGCGGAGCATGGGCTGAAACCCTGACGACATGGGCAGACTGTATGTGTGCACTGTAGGCTATGGTGGTCTAGCATAGTTGGACCACCCCAGGCCACAAGGCTGGGTGCTTTAAGTGGTGGTTTCGTGGACATAGATTAAGTAGAACAAATTGTGGATTTACAATGGAGACTTCCCACTGAAGATGCATTTTTGTTTGTCTAGAAGTAGGTAAACCAGCCTGTACTATCTAGATTTTAGATTGTTGATAAGAGATACGGTATGTGAACAGGGGAGATGCATCTTCCAGGTTACCTGATATCTTCTCCATGAGATCATGACCTGTCTGCTGAACCCTCAGCAACTCAGCGTTTTTAGCTTTTATCTCTTCCACCACAGCCTTGAAGAAGTATGAGATAGAGCACATGTATCAGGTGGATACACATACAAAGAGGTTAGCTTAGCGAGATACTGCTTCAAAGTCGGTCTGTAAAACAAGTGCATGTAGATGCTATCCTACCTTGGCCTGCTCCGTAGCCTCCGGGAGGTGGAGCATCCCTCTCTCAGCGTTGCGTAGTTCAGCCAGGTCCTGTTCCACAGAGATGAGCCACTGTTGGAGGCTGTCGATCCTCTCCTGGAAGAGCTGGGCTCTGGGCAGGATGACCTCCAGACTACCCCGTCTGTCAACAACATTCACCACAACCGTTACCACTTTCAGACCAGGCTACCCACGCCATTCACAACCATCACCACTTTAGATTAGCCAATCAACACCATTCACAACCATCACCACTTTAGATTAGCCAATCAACACCATTCACAACCATCACTACTTTAGATTAGCCAATAAACACCATTCACAACAACCATCACCACTTCAGATTAGCCAATCAACACCATTCACAACCATCACCACTTTAGATTAGCCAATAAACACCATTCACAACAACCATCACCACTTCAGATTAGCCAATCAACACCATTCACAACCTGATTGGCTTCACTTGTAGTCTCAGAGCACACTTGCATAGCTAGCTCAAAACCACAACCCCATTACATATCACACCGAGCCGGCAAATTCAATCTGTTCACCACATCCATTACACCTGTTACTAATAGTTCTACATCATACAGAGACTTGCAGTTGAATGAGCTGACCTGTGCTCTGCCTCCATCAGTAGCGCCTCCCACTTGTGTCTGAGGGAGGAGAGTTGGACTTTGGCCTGTTCCCCCTCTTCTCCTAGGAAGGCTTCAGCCAGTCCAGGGCCATCCACCATCATAGTCTCCATACTGCGCCTCCGATCCTCAAGGAGGCGCTGCAGCAGCTGGGAGAGGACAAGAGACACTTAGGTAAACCATGCTGCAGAGGTACCGTGTATTTCTGATAGCAAGGCTGGTATGTAAGGTAGTGTGTCTTCACTTTTCATTAAGTTCCCCTTTCATTAAGGTGCAGTAAACCTGTAATTACTTGTTTTTTACAGTTTAATTAATAGTAATTACTGTCTTAAGTACTAGGGCAACTAAACTGTGACCCAAAAATTAATACAATATTTAGTTTTAGAACATCCAATCCCGTGATCTCACATAATGCTTGATAGTACAACATATTAAACAGATATTTCGGTCTCCAAATAGATAAGACCAAGAAGTGAATAGTGACGTTCAGATAAACATGACTACTTCCTCATCCTGGGAATTGCATTCATGTGGTGTATCCCTGACTCTCCTCCTTTGTGTCAGTGTCATGAAAGCCCTTCTCATGTGTCAGGTTTGCATTGTGAAGAGTTAGGCAGGTTTCACCTCAGCCACTGACCTATTACAATGGGAGCTGTTTCTCACTGAAATGTGAATGACTTCTCTTCCCTTTATGTACCCTCAGGATGTTCTCAGCAGCATACAGAGGTTCCTATTCAGCCCGGATTATAAGGGAATCCATATTCTAAAGAGAGCACTTTATACTAGTTTGATGACAATGCGTCTCAGGTACATTTTCCATACGGTAAGTACGTTTTCCTATATGTTATTATCTAACATTTACCTTGCAGTGGTTTGTGTAAGTATAGTAAAGCTATACGTAAGTGAAGATTAGATTGTGTTCCCATGTACCTTTTGCTCCTGTAGCTGTGCCTTCACTACTTTGACCTCTGAAGAAGGAGGTTTCTGATTGGCTGTGAGCTCCTCTATCTCACAGACCCAGGTCAACAGTGCTGCCAGGTTTTGCTGAAACGTCTCGGAATCTGCAAACTCATCTTTCAGAGTCAAGGCGGATCTGGTTCCCTGGGTGAAAGCATGACGCAGCATTAATACTACACACACTGTAACACACTAGTATCTCTACATCATATGACAAAAAAAACTATGCAACAATGTCACTGTGCCTTGACGCACGCAGGAGATAGAAAGAACATTGCAGAGTGAATCACATGATCATATCATACCCTCCAACGGTCCAAACTGGAATCTTGGTCTGAACTAGAGTGTCCATCGCTTTGGAGCTTTGAGAGGAATACAGATAATTCAACAGTCAATACAACAGCGAATACATTCAAAACTAGCCTTCTGTGAAAGAGTACAGAATCATGTTATACAGTCAGCACCGCATACATGATTAAAGTCATGCCGTTGAAACAATAAAGGAAACGGAAATAGCAGGGGTGGAAAATGCAAGTTGAACCTCTGAAGTTCAACGTAAGGATGGAATGGAAAGAAAATGTAGGATTTAGATAGAAAAATCAGGAATTAGATAGATCCTCTCTCCTAGTGAATACGACTAGAGTTTAGAGGTTGTTGACGCTTTATAATGACCTCAGCGAGTTCCTCCGCGGCTTCAGTCAGAACCCTAACAGTCCTGGTGACTATGGGGTCCCCGCCCTTCTCTCCGGACGGATACTCCGTCACCTCCACAATCTCCGTCACAACCGTCTCTGTCACCTCGGTGACCTCGGTGACCTCGCGGGAGGCGAGGGTCTTCCAGGACCAGGGGCTTCCCTCCCTGGAGTCCCTCCTGTGGAGGTTTCCCTCCCTGGAGTCCCTCCTCTGAAGACTGGCTCTCCTGGAGTCTATAGAGACCCTATCAGGCTGGGCCAGAGGGGACCGGCCGTACTCTGGGACCACGGTCCTCCGGGTCAGGGTCCCGTTCCTGGAGGCGGTCTTGATGGGGGAGGGGGTACTGTGCCAGGCGTTGTCCAGAGTACTGGTGGTGGTAACGGTGGGGGCCGGAGAGCTCCTGGGTTTGTCCGAGGCGGGGGTGTGAGGCCTCACCATCTCCTCACTCTCCGTCTCCATCTCCATCTCTGTGTCCTCCTTCTTCGCCTCCTTCTCTCTCCCCCTCTGTCTGTCTCTGTCCCCCACCTCCTCCCTCCTGGCCTCCCCGTGGTGCTCGGCGGCGGGCTGCCACTCCTTCTCCTTCTTCCGCTGGTAGCATTCCTTCAGGTAGTCCTCGTCGGACCTCACCTGCTTGGACTTCTGGCCCAGACAGCTGGGCCGGCTGATCAGGTTACCCATAATGCTTCAGCCCGGGGGCTAGTGAGGTGATAGGTGTGAGAAGGCCCCACGGCCATGCATGCAGGAGATCCTTCAGCTGCCTAGAGTAAGAACAAGGGGGCTGGGGGTGAATATCTAGTATAGAAAATACTCGCTCTCTGAAACCCCCCCCCAAAAAACATCAGGATTCACAAAACTATTATACCTCTTTCTCTGATGCTATGACATCAGCAATTAACACAATCATCATTTGCTCTGTACTTGACTTGAGTGTTCTGTGGTGAGAACTGTCACTGATGTAAAGAGATCATCAAACACTTATATAACTCCCACAACCATGAGAGGCGTGCTCCCTCAGCTGCTCCCTGAACCTCTAATCACACTCTATAGTTTCCGTCCATAATTCTTCATAAGCAGAGCCGTACTCTGGCCCCTTGGTGAACCACATACGAGCAGATCATTGGTCTCACACCAGCTGAACTGCTGCAGAGACAGTTGGCTAGGCCGTCCAGACATGCCTGGCTCTGTATCATCCTTGGACCGCATGCACTGATGAACTCTCTTGGAAGGCCTGCACCAGCTGAAATGTCCTGGGTATAGAAATCTGTGTGACAGGGCCTGTCTTTGGAAGCAGAACCCTCCAGGAAACCCACTGTTCTGCCTGGCACACGGGGCCAGTCTCCCCTGCCAGCTCTCTCTGGCCCCAGACCGGACCGCACGGGCCTCAGCCCTGGGAAAACCATTTATCCCCTGATCAAATATGACAAGCATAAAAATGCCGCTTCAATTTTCTATGTTGGATAGGGGGTGGGGTGGGGGTGTGTGGGGGGGGGGGGCGTGGGTGGTGGATTGGGTGGGCGAGCTGTGGGGGGTGTGAGCAGTGGTGCATGGTCGGTGGATCACGGATAAAAGGAGGTCGGTGACCGAGACACAGGACGGACCCCACACCACACCTCTGTGCTCACCCAGCCCTGCCTGGAACGACCTTACGCAACTGGCAGAGACATCAGGCCAGACGCTGTATGCATTGCGGCGGAGGCTGGTGGAGGTAGACATCGGAGGCTCAATGTATTGCGTGGAATTGAATGAGGAATGGTATGAAACACGCAATGTCTGCCACCACCAGCTTCCCCTGATGCAAACAGGTAGTAGCCAACAGCATTGTTAATTACAATGAGAGTAGCACTTATATTATCATGACGAATAATCACAATGATCTCTAGGACTACAATCCTTTTAGAAGTGACTCATAGACTCGTTAACTGCCATGAGCGTTGTAGGCCTGTGTAGTGCCAGAGGCAGCGTCAAACTGTGTCAAGCCCATCTGGTTATTTCCCTCCAGTACCTTTATTGTTTTGACAGAGGGGTGAAAGGTGAGAGTCATTATGCTGCCCTGCAGGAGCAGAGGTGGGCTCACCAGGAGGTCCCGGGGTCACTGGTACGGCTTCCTCTTTAAGCCAGGGAGGATTAGTGCATGTGTATACGTACACACACACACACGCATGCACGCACGCACGCACGCACGCACACACACACGCACACACACACACACATGCATGCACGCATACACACGCACGCACGCATGCACGCACGCATACACACACATACACATACACACATACATGCAAACACTCACACACACAAGCACACGTACACACACACACACACACACACACACACACACACACATGTGGGCCATTGCAGGTCATGGTTGGTCACCTCATATTAGTGGGGGTCAGTGTGGATCAGTGAGAGGGAAATTGGGGAAGCTGGCTCTGAATCTGCTAGGGGGGTTTTCTGGCTCGGCGGAGCAGAAGATGGCCAATGTACAGTACCGTCTGCACTCCGCTCATTGTGTCTGTGTCACACAATGGATATACTATTACTGTATTCACAGGTTAGGAGCTCAAATGAATAGAATCTGCATGACACTGGAGGCTGGTGGAGGTAGAAATAAATCGGAGGACAGGCTCATTGTAATGGAATGGAATGGGGAATGGTATCAAACCCGGTTTCAAACACACGTGTTCAAAAGAGCTCCTCATTCCATTCTATGCATTACAATGAGCCTGTCCTCCGATTTCTACCTCCACCAGCCTCCCCTGCTGCATGAATAGATTTCATAGGCTTTCATCTTTTCCGGGGGGTGAAAAAAAAAACATAAAGGAAGCCTGGGACAGAACAGAACAGAACACAACACAATCATTGTGCCTCCGTCAGCAAATCTCATCTCATAATTATATCCAATCTCATTCGCTGTCTCGTATGGCTATGAAAATGATTCACAACCTATAATGAGATCTTTTTAACAAGATGAATGGATGCAGCAGCTGAAATGAAGGGGTTTTGATTAGACTTCAGCGTGCTGGTACAGTAATTACACGTATACAGTACCATGCACGTGTCTGCCTGTCTGTAACACAGATGATGCAGGCAGGCAGGCAGAGAACCCAACAGGGAATACCCACCAGAGACCAGAGAGTGGTCCGCAGACAAAGCCCTGTCCTCCAGATCAATGATTACCCTGTTAGCCCTAATCACAGCCTCTCAAGGCTCCCGGGGAGGGCTGGGAGTGTCTGCGTCCGTGTTCCTTCTGGGTTAACACACCACCGTGAAGGGTGGGTGTGCCATGTCTGGCTGCTGCACCTGCTGCACTCCTCCTAGTATCCTATAACGTACCAATCACTTGGCCCAGGGGATTATTATCTTACAGTAGGTAAAGTAGGTTGTAAAGCTGGCACATTTAACTCCATCCGTATGATGCCATCTGTAAATCAAGAATAAAGACGCTAACTGGCTCCTAGCAACCAGACCTCACCAAACAAGAACTACGGTATACGCCAGGTAAGCAGGGAGAGACACACCCTTTCTCAGGTCTTTGTTATCGTTCTTTCATTCCACTAAGAGTTCAAACTAGAGCCAGAGGATCTCTCTATACATCCCATTACTACTACCACCCCATATCTGCACTCTAAAGCTAAAACAGGCGCTAAGCAACCGCTATAGGTAACCTCATGTCACATGACCCACGCCATTCCACCACTTAACCCCTCTCAGAATGACCCTTGATTTAGACCGAGCCTTTGTGTCCCACCAACAGTGATTTATGGTACATGCTTCCAGTTCCATTTCCTGATGAATCTAATTACATGGGGGCAGGGTATCATAGATTCTGGGCGATGTACGGTACAGTGCTGTCTAGAGGGACATGAAAGGGCAGGAACATATATCATATTAGTAACTATCATACAAGCAATCTTATTAATTATTCAAGTTTCAATGTATTAAACAAACGCACACACACACACACACACACAAGAAGGAGCTGGTGTTTTGTTCCTATTGTCCATCATGCCAAACCCCCATCCATGTTAGTCAGACAGTAGTTATTGATTCTATGAACAGTATCATATTAAGCATACATCTCCATCTTACAGACCTATGCAGACATGTCAGTCACAATTCATGGAGGGTCTATCTATGTAGTAATCATGATAGTGCTTTTTAATTAAGGATGGCAGCTGTGCATTCACCCATGAGACTCATAACATCTTGGGGGTGGATATTATAAAAGACCACCCGTTCATGGCTGACACAGTGTGGTAATAAGGCATGCCACAAACTGTTACGTCAAACTATGTTGTTCATTTGACCACTTGAAACTAAGAAACAATGATACACATCTAAGAAATAAAATGTCAATTTAATACTCGGCTAAAGGCATTTCTCATTATTGTAAGAGTAGCGATATTGGCTGAATCCAATTGTAGAAATGTCAAGTATTTGAGTAAATTACTGCATTATAGTCAAATATGCATATTACTGCAGCCATTTATTATATTAATAATAAATGTTACTTATTACAATGCAACAATGTGAGGAACAGATAGACCATAGTCACTATGTGATTCTAGTGAACAATTGAGTTTTCTCAATCAAAGTGAAAAGCAAAAAATATTCAACACATTTCCTGAACTGAAGAATCAAAAGAACCATCTAAACAGTCAGCAGTAAACAAATATCACGAGGACAGTAATACTTACTAACAATCCCAATGAAATCTCTCCTATGTGGGGAACAGAAATAAGACCACACTTCCACACTGCCACTACTCCCACTCATGGCCCCTGTCTCTTTAGCTCAGTCAAGCCCGGTGGGACAAATCACCCAGACCACTTTGCACCATCACATGCTCCAAAGCTACAATCACTGAAGAGTAAAAAAAAAAAGTCCAAACCAAACTTCGCTGAGCCAATCCAGGCCTGGTGGCGGTTTTTGGCGGTTTGAGAGTACGTGACGCATAGTGTACTTACCCGTGGAGGCAGAGACGACCGGGTCCAACGGCTAGAGCAAAGGAATTCAGCCTCAGTCCTCAGTCACCATTCAAAAAAAAGGGAAAGCGAGAGAGAGAGAGAAAAAAAAAAATCCTGCCTTGTTTGAGCATCCTTTGAACGGCCTCCCCTCCATTCCCAACAGGAGTCTCCTCAGTCCTCACACACATGCATGCTCTCTCCAACACACACATACATACCAATCACTCGCTCCTCTTCACCTACAAACACCCTCTCTAAACACACACACACACACACATACGGCCTGGTGATAACCCATGCTTTCCGTTGCCCACAGCCACAGGCAAACAATGTCCTTCCCTCCCTTCACTCTGTCACACACACTCTCTCACACACACACACAGACACACACACGCACACACACACACACACACACGGCCCCCCCTCCTTCCCTCCCTGCCTCCCTCCCACTAGCTTCGCTCCTCTCCCTTTCTCCTTTGTTGTGGGAGCTCTGATAGAGGAATTCC
>NC_137680.1:13800037-13850037 GCF_963989245.1 Nansenia antarctica | reverse complement strand
GCAGTCTCATCTCCATGGTCTTCAGCCAGTGTCTCAGGGCTCGGATTTGACCTCTGAACTCCCACTGCCATTGGCTCCAGTCCTCGGTGTCCCTCCTGGAGGAGGGGTCAAGACCAACACAGCTTGTCCACGTCACTCTATGTACAGTTTGAGTCTTCCTAACCAGCTATCACAATACATTTCAAGCCTGCAAACTGCGACACTTTAAATGAATGTGCAATAACACTATGTGCAATATGACAACCCTAGTCGTCTATCTGTACAGTATAGTATAGTGGATAGTGTACATAGCCTTTATTTATGTAAACCAGCTCCTTCCCTTCTTGTGTTTTTTTCTTCTTTTTTTTTCTTCTTTCCTAACACCAGGGGAGCCACCCCTCCTAAATTTCGTTGTTTGGTACCTGTACTATAGCAATGACAATAAAGACCATTCATTCATATCTGCCTAAGCCAAATACTGTACATACACTACACCTCTGAAGTTATGGCCCCTATTTGACTATAAATTACTATCTGGATATTTCCATAACAATGTTTGATAGAGGTATAGTTACCCAATCAGGTAGACTTTTGACTCATTAGGGAAGCATCTGCTCTCTTTGTCTGTTTGGCAGGAAGGATGCTTGGCACAGTCTGAGGATGATTCAGACCAGTCGTTTTACACTGTGTGGTTTTTGACTGCCTTATTGTTGCTGTCTTTGTACGGGTGGCCCATCTAGATCACCCAGACGCATTGGTCCACTAAACTGAGACAGTCGACCAACTGTCATTACCAGCCGTTTGGTCAGTTAGACCTGTCTGGAGCCGGGGCAACGCCGCCTAATACCGGACCGTGTCCTGCACAATGATTCAGTGTCCTCATACCATTGTTACCTCTACCATCTTCAAATAATGCTGATACTGTAACGTGTATGAGATACATCTCTTGAATTAAAGCCACAGGAACTGTTTATGGATGAATTCAAATAAATAAATAAATTCAAATAAACACAATTATGTTTTGCTTTCACCCATACCCGTATCGTTGTTCCATGGATGTAGGTGTTGACAACTCAGACACAATGTGCCTTTCCTCCTAAAACAGACATAAAAAATAATACCAAATCAGGAATCCTCTCTTTGTGTCTGCTTGCTCTCTGTATGTATATCCTGTATGTTCCAAAGGATATGGAACAGTTTCAACAGTTTAATTGAAATATATTTCTGTGAGAAAATGGATACATACAGTAGGTTACCACAGCAGCTATTCAGATTGAATGCACTTTTCTTTCTGTCAGTATGACACATCAGTCCCATTCTCTGAGGTCTTACCTCCCTGTCCGTACTCTCCAGAGCTGGGTCGAGGGCTGGGAGGGACAGGGTCAAGGCATGGTAGCCTAGGCAGCCGATGGAGGAATCCCCAGAGGTCAACTGCTCATCGTTTGTCATGACTGGGTCTTCCCTCAATATCACAGGCTAATATTGACACAGAGACAGACAAACACATATACAGGTGGGTAGAAAGAGCACCCACCCGCACCAACACCCACCCCACCCCACCCATCCACACCTCTCTATATACAGGAAATAAATGTGATTATTGAGTAATGAATGAGAGGATGAGGTTCATATTCTGTACAGCTCAATGGTTCAACACAAGAGTGCTGTCTCCAACTGGAAGTGACTTGTAAATCAATCTAACAGTGCCCTCATGTGGGGTAATATGATAATACATACAGTGGTGCAGAGGAACATTTAACAGTGGTATTTACAATGTGTGTTGTACTATCACTGTGTAGAATTGATTTGCTGTTTGAATAATGAATAATCAAATGTGGATGACAAGAGGATCTTTTCATAGCACATTTATTTACATTATAGTGTTATCGTCAAAACATATACCAGAATCCACGCACCATGCCACTCAAACACATATCTGTTCATGAGCAAAACCAACCAGTTAGTTTTGATTAAATATCTTGTTATCATTAAACCAGCCTTTAACATGTTTTGCTGCAGATACATTTTCTATTCTCTTCATCTTACATCTTATTTTTCTTTCAAAATACTTTTTTTTACTAAGTTAGTAAAACATGCAAAGCAAAAATTCATAATATATCAAAAATATGATGAAAAATGAAAATAGAACATGGAGGATTTACAGTAAAACACTTTCAACAAGCAGAAAAGAAAAAAAAATACATTGGTATGGAAAAAGAGAGTTTAAACACTGGTTGAAAAGCAACATATGACAAAGCTTCAACAACTTATTGCAAAGGAAATGTATATAGCAAACAGTCAAATGAAATGTTTTATTCCTAAGCAAATACATACATTCATGCCCTATATTGTTGTATCAAATATAATGTTATCTTGCTCTAAGAAGACTAGTGTCATCTAAGAAATTCATTTACTTTGGTTTGGACTGTGGTTGAGGTAAGCAACTGCATACTTTGTGGAATTAAGACTAAAGAGATGAAGATGTAACATCACCAAAATCCATCTTCATGAAGTTGTTGGCCAAGTGAAAGTCCATACGCACAGTGTTGTGTGTGTATATATAAGAATACAAAGTGGTGTAATCCAAAACAGGGGAGATATGATGAATATTCAAGTAAGAGTTATGCACAAAGTTCATGGATGGAGTTTGTTCCAGGAAGACGTCAGGGTTGACAAGCCTCAACTTCAAAAATGAAGGGGGTGCAATGGAGGATGTACTCAATGGCAGATCTAAAAACAAAACAAAAACAAATAATGAATTTGAGCCAACAAAACCAATCACACAAAACAAAAGCAAGAAAATGAAATAACAGATTGATAAAAAAAAACTGTGGATAAAAATAAAGAACTGGATCTCTCGTAAGCAAAGAAAAACATATTTGCCAATGTTTTTGATGATGTTTAAGGTCTGCTTGTTAAATAATAAATGTACCTGTATGTGTGGATGAGTAAGCTGCTGGATCAGGATACCATCCATGCTTAGAGTGCCATCAGACCCACCCATCTGAGTCGCTACACTTCCTTGTTGAATTCTGATGGAATGAGATGTCTGTCAAGAAAAAACAACAATAATCAATCAAACTGAACACACTCATCATTACATGCGATTGTATTATATTTGTATTCTCTTCCAAAGCGGCATCAAAACAGATGTGATCAATAGGGGAAGAAAATACAGCATTATTTTTGTATAGTATACAAAATATATATATATATATATATATATAATATAATATATATTTGTATAGTATAGTATAGTGGATAGTGTACATAGCCTTTATTTTATGTAAACCAGCTCTTTTCCCTTCTTGTTTTTAGTTATTTTTTTCCTAGCACCAGGGGAGCCCCCCCTCCCAAATTTCGTTGTTTGGTACCTGTACTATATCAATGACAAATAAAGACCATTCATTCCATTCCATTCATTAGAGATGCAGGCTACTAACAGTAGAGCAAGAGTTTTCTTGACAGTGATGAAATGGATCAAAGGAAACAGAGCAGAAAACCGATGTGCACAAACTAATTTCAACTTACAAGAACCAAAACAACATCCAGCGGTCAGGTCTGATGTCAGGGGAAGCAGGGAGAGGCCGTAGAGTTTACCAGGAACAGTTGAGGATGAATAGGCAAAATCCAATACATGGGAGTAGGTGATAAAATAATGATGGAAATTATGGTTTAGGGGAAAGGGCAAGTCCACTGAATACAAGGGTCAGGGTGCAGGGTAGTGTTGGCTTGGAAGTTGACTTATTAGAAACAGTCTACACAACTTTGTATGTTGCACTCTTCTTCCAGTGTTTATGTAGTGTTTTTTATTTTCTTATTCTGCTCTGCAAATAGCTGGCTTATTGTTTAACTTATTGTTTAGCCAGATAACATATTTTACATAGAAAAAACAACAACTCTGGTCAAACACTATACAGACATTCAGAAACATGGAGACATCTATATATCTTTTGAATCTGTTAACAGCAACACTATAATGTCTATGTTGGCATACCTCATTGAGTATCATCAAACAGATAACAAAAAATAGAGACGGACATATTCTTGAGTTTAAAAAAAAAAAGTAAAAGGAATACTGGAAAAATATCTCTGTTCGAAGTACACATATATTAGTTTCAGAAAGTGTACGTATACAAGTTTAGCAGGCGTAAAACACAAACTATAAAATAAAAAAGCTGTGGTCACTTGATAAAAATGTAATTCATTTGCTTTACTCTAAAAATATAAATGGACTTAATCGTCAATAAAATGGCAATTAAAAACTAACAAAACATTGGATTTATCTACTGTAGTAATTCTGAGCAGTTAAGGCTGGAGAGATAAGGCAATAGGTTTGGACATCTACAGTATAATATATGAGGAACTGCATTTATTTGATTTCCAGCCATTTCTTAATGTGACCACATGCAGAGCAGAATAAATAAATTATTATCAATTATTATCAATTTCTTTTTCTATGAATTATGCAACTGTAGGGTGCATTGGCATCGTCATGAAGGGGAAGGCTCCGTGTTCTTCTGAACCACATGGTCTGATCATTGCTAGAGCTGTGAGTGCCTGAGCTAGTTCATCCATGTTGAGCCCTGTATGAGGCCCTGCATCGAATCTTCGGCCGTAATTGGAGGAGGTGTAGGAGGAGGAGGAGAAGTTCATGCTGAAACCAGCACCAGTGGCGTCGATGCTGCCTCTCCTGGACCCTGATCTGGATCCAGTCCTGGACCCGGACCGAGAGCCAGACGCAGACCCAGCTCCGCTGACGTTGTAAGGGCTGTAGAGGCCTTTGCTAGACTGAGAAGAGGCTTCCAGCAGTCGCAGACCAGATCCTTCCTCCACCATGCTTCTGTCCATGGCGTCTTTGTAGGAGATTTTGAGTTTGGTTTTGGGACATGTCAGGTATTTGGAGTATGCGCTCACATCCCTCAGCTTATGGGCAGTGCGGGTGTCGATGGTGCCCTTCGTGATGGCTTCCTCTAGGGAGACTCTGCCCTCAACGTCAGGCTCAATAAGTCCACCAGTTAGGTACTGGACCTCCAGGAAACGTTGTCCAGCTTCATAATAAAGCCAGCCTTTCTTTAGCGCCTGAGCGGCAGACATCCTCACTTTGGTTCTGGGATCCTCAAATCCATTGAATGCTTTCTGAGCCAGGTTGATGCGGTCGACCATTATTTTGTCGACAAGACCATTGTTGGTTGCATCGGCGACAGAGAATTTCTCCCCGGTGGTGGGGTCGATTATGCCACCTGTGCAGGCCTGTGCCTCCAGTAGTCTCTGGCCTGTGATATTATCCACAAGGTTTCTGTGCATGGCCTCAGTGATGGACACCTTCTCCAAAGTGTCTGTATCCAGGATTCCAGCTACGGGGCCGGTCTCCTCAGTGGGGTCGTTCCAGATGACTGCAGGCGGTTTGATGGACGGAATAGGGCTCATAGCGAAGGATGAGCTGGAGCCGAAAGAGGATGACCGTGAGCGTGTGCCACTCATGTTCCCAGACAGCATATCAGCAAACTCAGTGATGGCAAGGTTTCCAGAGCGGTATAGGTCCAGGGCATTCTGGTCAATGAGGTTTCTTGCGAGGGCATCATCAATATCATACTGTCTCCCTGACCGCCTGTCAATAATCATGGACTTCACCACACCTTCAGAGGATGTGCTGGTGATCTCCTCCCACTCACACTCCTGCTCGGCCAGCTCCAGGTAGGTCTGGTGGTCAATAAGCTGCTTCCTGTA
This sequence comes from Nansenia antarctica, assembly GCF_963989245.1. Classification (NCBI taxonomy): domain Eukaryota; kingdom Metazoa; phylum Chordata; class Actinopteri; order Argentiniformes; family Microstomatidae; genus Nansenia; species Nansenia antarctica. The sequence continues at coordinate 13,844,328 of NC_137680.1, read as the reverse complement.
GGCCTCATACACAGTCATCTCTTTGCCTGACTCTGGGTCCACGATGACAACTCTGCGTTTACGCACAGAGGACTTGGAGGAGGACTTCCTCTCGCGCTTCTTCTCCTTTAAGAGCAGGAGCACAAGGCCAGTGTCTGGGTCAGTGATGCATCTTTCCATAAGCCCAAGATAGGTGAGATTCTCCTCAGTGTTGGGGTCAAAGAAGCCCTTAGTGTCATCCGATGGATCTGTGAGAATCTCGTTCATCTCCTCATCGAAGAGGCTACGGTTGTAGGCCACCTCCACGGGCAGACGATGGCTCTCCTCTGGGTCAATAATTCCACCTGTAGCAATCTGGGCCTCTAGGAGACGTATCCCATGATCCTTTAGGATGAGCCCCTTCTTCATGGCCTGGAAGAGAGAGATGGTTTTGCCCGAATAGGGGTCTCTGTAACCAGTCACGGCGCGCTCAGCGGAGAGAAGCTTGTCTTTAAATTCTGGGCCCACAATTCCCATTTTGACAGACTCACTGACAGTCAGTTTAAGATTTTTTATAGGGTCAATAACATAGCCTGTGGCAGCCTGGGCCTCCAGCAGTTCAAATGCAGTGCCTGGCCTGATCATGTTCCTTTTCATTGCTTGGTAGATTGACATACGGTCCTTAGTAGCCTCTACATACACACCCGCAATACTGCTGTTGCCCTCCAGGTACTTTTGGAGTCTACTGCTAAGTTCTTCCACTGTGATGAGACCTTCATTCAGCTCAGTGACAGTCTTTTGGTCAATAATCTGAGAGCGTAACAACTCCTCCATGGTGATCTGTTTTCTGAGACCCTTGAACATCAGCCTCTTATCTCCCAGTGATAGCAAATGCATTCCAGTGGTGTCAATCTTACATCTCTTCAGCATCTGGGCATAGGAGACACTCTCACTTGTGACAGGGTCAATGAATCCCTTGACATCATCGGTGAGTTTTTCATTTGTTTCCTTGTTGATATATCCTCTCTGCATGGCGATGTCTATAGGGAGATGGAAATGGAATTCTGGATCCATAAGGCCTCCGGTGGCGGTCTGAGCCTCCAGTAGTTTCAGGGCATAATCCTCGGAAATAAGGTCCTTTTTCATGGCTTGGAAGAGAGATATGATTTTCCCACTGTATGGGTCTTTGTAACCTGTGACGGCTCTCTCAGCTGATAGAAGCTTATCGTGAATCTCTGGGCCAACCACACCCTTTTTGACAGCCTCATCAACAGTGAGCATCTCATTTCTCACCGGGTCAATGATGAACCCTGTCGCTGCTTGTGCTTCCAGGAGGCCAATGGCTACCTCAGGCTTCATAAACCCTCTCTTCATTGCCGAATAGATGCTCATTTTCGAGGTGGAGTCAGTCATAACACCGGCAACACTGCCCGTGCCAAACAGATACTGCTTCACACTCGGCATCTCCAGGACGTCATGGATGTTCCTCTTCTCTTGTTTCAGCATGTTGAATGTCTCCAGGTCAACGATGCGGGCATTGTAGAGCTCCTCGATGGTGACCCTACGTCTGATGGTGTTGCATGACATCATAGTCTCCCCTCTGATGATCTCTCTCTGCTCCATTATCTCTATGATGATGATAATCATGCGCTCCTTGGTGATAGAGCCAGAGCGATACTCATCCATGAGCTTCTGCCTTTCCGACTCAGGGAGTAGGTTTGAATTCAAGATGTCCCAGAGATTCGTAGGCTGTCCAGCCAGGCCCAGCCCCAGCCCTTCGAGTGGAATGTCTAGTTGGGTGGAGGCCAGATCACACTGTGTCTGTTCCTCAGAGTAGAGATATGTCTTCTCCACAACAGTAGGGGCCTGAGGCTTGGAGAGTGGTAGCAGATTCATGCCTGTGTCTGTATCTCTGGTGCACTTCTCCTTCAGCTGTTTGTATGTTACATTTTCATCCGTGTTGGGGTCTGAAAATAGTTTAGTTTCATCTGATGGCTGGGAGAGGGTGTTTGCCATTTCTTTGCTGAAATAGTTCTTCTTATAGGCTACATCAACAGGGAGACGATGGCTGTTTACAGGGTCGATTATCCCCCCTGTGACCATTTGGGCCTCCAACATTGGTAGGGCGTGCTCTTTCAGGATTAGGTCTTTTTGCATGGCTTGGAAGAGAGAGATTTTCTCGCCTGTGTAGGGGTCTTTGTAGCCAGTCACTGCTTTTTCAGCTGCAAGTAGTTTTTCATGTAGCTCAGGGCCCACAATGCCTGCTTTTACAGATTCATCCACTGTCAAGTACTGGTTCTTCACTGGGTCAATAATAAACCCAGTGGCAGCTTGGGCCTCTAGGAGTGAGAGGCCTGTGTTGTGTCTCAGAAGCTTTTTCTTCATAGCTTGATAGATGCTGATTTTCTCCTTCGTGGGCTCCAGGTAGATCCCAGCAACACAGTCAGAGCCCTGCAGGTACTGGCTCACATTAATATTCTCGCTGACTTCTTTTGGTGTCTTTTTGCCTTGCTGCAGCATGTCAAAGGTGGCTTTATCAATGATTTTGGAGTCATACAGTGAGCTGGCGGGGGCATGAGCTCTAAGCCCCTTGAAGCTGGCTTGCTCTTGTTTTTTAGCCTCTTTCGCATCTACAACTGTGATGATAATTCTAATGATCTTTTCAATTGTCACCTTTCCTGACCTGTATTGCCTAATAAGGTCAAGTCTCTGCTCCTCTGTAAGATATTCAGAGTTGATGATCTCCCAGATGGTGACCTTCTTCCCTTTGAGTGGCCCAGACTGTAGTTCAACAGTTGCCAGGCTCATAGCTTCTTTGGTCTGGACCTCTGTATATTTCTGCTCTTCCTTTGCATTGATGGCCTGCTCAGAGAGCGGTAGAAGCTGAAGACCAGTTTTTTTGTCAGTGACGCATCTCTTATACAGCTGTGAGTATGTCACATTTTCCTGTGTGTTGGGGTCAAAGAAGCATTTAATGTCATCCGTTGGATTACTCAGAATCTGTTTAATTTCGTCATCAAAATAGCCTCTTTTGCAGGCAATGTCATGTGGGATACGGTGACTTTTCACCGGGTCAATGATTCCCCCGGTGGCCATCTGTGCATCGAGCAGTCTGATTCCCTGATCTTTAGGAATGAGTTCTTTCTTCATTGCCTCAAACAGGGATACAGTTTGTCCGGTGTAGGGATCCTTATAGCCTGTCACAGCTCTCTCAGCTGACAGTAGTTTCTCATGCAGCTCAGGCCCGATGACAGCTGCTTTGACAGCCTCGTCGACAGTAAGCTTCAGATTTTTCAAAGGATCAACAACATATCCTGTCCCAGCCTGTGCTTCAAGCATACTCAATGCAGGCCCTGGCCTCATCATGTCCTTCTTCATGGCTTGATAGAATGACAATGTCTCCTTGGTTGAGTCAATAACTACACCTGCAATGCAGTTTGTTCCCTTCAAGGCCTTGTGAACAGGCTCCATTTCAGACACCTCCTTGACAGTTTTGTTGCCCTTGTGCAGCTTGTTGTAGAGGTCCTTGTCAATAATCTTGGACTCCAAAAGTTCAGTAGCAGGGACAGGTGCTCTCAGACCCTCAAAAGCGAGTTCATTCTTTTTCTCTTTTTCCTCTGCCACAGTGATAACAATCCTAATGATTTTCTCGATTGTGATTTTTCCGGTCTTGTACTGACGGATGAGATCCCTTCTCTGGTCATCAGTGAAGTACTCCGAATTGATGATTTCCCAGATGGTTATATTCCTGCCTTTGAATTTTCCAAATGGTACAGAGACAGTGGTCTTGCTGAACACATCTTTGGTCTCCTCCTCTGTGTATGTTCTAGAGCTCAGAGCAGCCTTGTCAGTGATGGGCAGGAGCAGCAGTCCAGTCTCGGGGTCTGTGCTGCATCTCTCCATCAACTTACGGTACGTTAGCTTCTCCTTAGTGCTGGGATCGAAGAATCCCATTGTGTCCTCTGAGGGATTTTCCAGTATTTTGTTCATCTCAGCATCAAGCTGTCCCTGTTTATAAGCAGTCTCAATGGGTATATGGTGGCTGTTGATGGGGTCAATGATTCCACCAGTTGCTATCTGAGCCTCAAGCAGTCTGGCAGCTTGATCTTGGACAATCAGACCCTTCTTCATAGCTTCAAACAGTGAAATCTTGTTGCCAGTGTATGGGTCTTTGTAGCCAGTGACAGCCTTTTCAGCAGACAGCATTTTGTTATGCAGTTCAGGTCCAATTAGGCCTTCCTTCACAGCCTCACTTACTGACAATTTCTTGTTTTTTATTGGGTCTACAATATAACCAGATGCTGCCTGTGCCTCGAGGAGGATCAACGCTGCGTCAGGAGTGATTTTCTTGTCTGTCATAGCTTGATAGATTGACATTTTCTGATTAGGTTGCACCAACAGACCAGCAATGCAGTTCTTTCCCTTCAGAATTGTTCTTAGTTTGTCGTTCTGGCTGAGTTCCTGAACGGTGGTTTTGCCCTTCTTCAGCTTATCAAACTCTTTTTTGGTCAAAAGGCCAACTTCAAAAAGTCTGCTCGCTGGGACCTTCTCACGGATGCCATCAAAGGACAGAGGAGAATCTTTATTTCCAACACTGTCCATCTCATCTTTTGGACTTTGGCCATTGAGAACTTTCTTGGTGGTCTCTACCATGGTCATGTGGATCAGGTCACCCTCAGGGACAGCATCAGTCTGAATCTGGATTTCTCTGGATGTTGACTCTTTCTGGGCAACCTCGAGCTGCTGCAGTTGTTCACGGAGCTTCCTATTCTCCTCGGCGAGCAGCTTCTCCTGCTCCAGCCTTTTCCTCTCCAGCTCCTGCATCTCTTTCTGCTTGTTGAGCATCTCCTTCTCAGCCTCTTTTTGTTTACTGAGGGCAGCATTCATGGTGTCCTGGAGTTTCATTTTCTCCTCCTCCATTTGCTTTCTCTGGCGTTCCTGTTCGTCTTTGAGAGCTTTGGCCTTCTTAACCTCCTCCTCGAACTTGCTCTCCAGCTTCTTCTTTTCATCTTCAATGAGCTTTTCCTTCTTTAACAGCTGCTCCTTCTCTGTGATGAACGTCTGCTGGAGAACTGTCTTCTCATGTAGGATTTGTTTTTGCTGGGCGTTGGCAATCTAATTAAGAAAAAAGAGACAAAAACAACAAAATTAGAATGAAATTGCAGTTTCATGTGAAATGTTCAGTACAATTCCCTTAATACATTATGTTGTAATAGGGAACAAAACAATTAAATAACAATGTATTGCAATGCACTCTGCAGATGTAAGAATCAGTCCCAAATCGTGAACAAATGTAGATAAATCCATTGGTGACACATTATGATAACAACCAATAAGCCATAATCCTTCTAAATGTAATTCCTGAATGTCCCTAGATTTCTAAAAAGTGACTGTGTGTTGTTTTGTAACAAAGGTTTGCCACTAAATATGTATAATAATTATTTTCTGCATAGTTACTACGCAGGTATAGGGGTAACTTAAAGGTATACTGTAGCTCACCTAAATTTGAAAATGACATTTGCTTTCTAAAGCCCAATTTATACTTCTGCGTAAAATCGACGGCGTAGCCTACGCCGTAGCTTGTGTAGGCCCGCAGCCTACGCCGTAGGCTACGGCGTAGGTTGACGCGCACCTCTCCAAAAATGTAACTATGCGGCAGTGCCTACGCAACCGTAAGCACTGTGATTGGTCCGCTTGGTAGCACATGATTCCGACATGATTCCGACTCTCTCGTAGGCCAAAATGCGGAAGCCATGACAGAAATGTCATTTACTTTTTCTGTAATTACTTATTAATAAATATTTGAAAAATTATGATAACCATCGTATCTTATTATCTTAGTTTAATGTCATTTCAATGCATCATAGAACTTTTATTTACAAGCATAAAAATGTTTTTGCTATTATGCCGCTATGAGTACACCGTTCCAACGGTGCGCCCTATGGAAGCGTCAGGCACAGCCTTCCTAAAAGGAGCGCGATTCACATTTACGAGATGTACAATCCTGTTTATTTAGAAATAAATTATTAGTTACAGGGAGCCCCATGGCTGTTCGTTGGGTTTAAAATATATTTATGATAGACATATTTAATGTAAAGTTATCTATAAGAACTGTGATTGGTCCGCTTGGTAGCGTCACATTCCGACTCTCTCGTAAATGCGGAAGTCATGACAGAAATGTCATTTACTTTTTCTGTAATTACTTATTAATACATATTTGAAAAAGTATGATAACCATCGTATTATCTTAGTTTAATGTCATTTCAATGCATCATAGAACTTTTATTTACAACAAGCATTTAAAAAAAAATCGCTATTATGCCGCTATGAGTACACCGTTCCAACGGTGCGCCCTATGGAAGCGTCAGGCACAGCCTTCCTATAAGGAGCGCGATTCACATTTACGAGATGTACAACCCTGTTTATTTAGAAAAAAATTATTAGTTACAGGGAGCCCCATGGCTGTTCAGTGGGTTTAAATGATATTTATGATAGACATATTTAATGTAAAGTTATCTATAAGAACTGTGATTGGTCCGCTTGGTAGCGTCACATTCCGACTCTCTCGTAAATGCGGAAGTCATGACAGAAATGTCATTTACTTTTTCTGTAATTACTTATTAATAAAGATTTGAAAAATTATGATAACCATCTTATTATCTTAGTTTACTGTCATTTCAATGCATTATAGAAATTTTCTTTACAACAAGCATAACAACAAGAAGTTTTTTGATCGCTATTATGCCGCTATGAGTACACCGACCAACGCAACGCGGACCGACCAACGCAGAACTATAAACTGGGAGAGCCCTTGCGTAGGCTACGGTGTAGCCGCGCGTAAATTCGACGCAAAAGTATAAATTGGGCTTTATGCTGAAAGCCTGCATTCCATCAAAAAATAAACAGATTTTAAGTTTCCATAATTTAGCATTGATTTATTTAATGCCCAAATTACCTTATAGTAATTACAAAAAGGTGATAGAAGTCCCCTATACTTTTTTCAAGTTCATTTGAGATAATTTGGACATTTGTAGTTTCTCAGTCTATCCTTGTCCATAGACAGCTTTCAAGGTAAGGCAACAAATAGTGAATTTGAGTGAACTATCCCTTTAATGTAAAGTGTAACCTTGTTTTTTTTCCTCCCGAATATACTAGCGTGTCCTTTCAGGGGTGGTTACATGGACAGGCTGTGAAGACATTTCTAAAGATATTCATGTATGCTATATCATTGGCAGTTATCATAATGTGTTAAATAATTAAATTATCTTACATGAAAACAAATGTCCATGTTCCATATTGGAAAAATAGGGAAAACATTTTGATATTCATAAGCAAAGTGCATTTCATTAACAAATGATTAAAAGATAAGATGATTGGATGTTGAGTGAATTTAAGAAGGAAGAACATATCAAAGAAAATGGAATGAAATAATTGCAGGCTTGTTAGTTTAAGGAGAGGGGGTTAACAATGACATAAGCTGCTTTGTTATGCCATCTTTAACACAATACCTCTTTAGATTTGTTCTGCAGGTCTTCAGCGTCCTTTTTCAGTTTTGCCTTCTCCTTTTCTAGAGCAGCAATGGCTTCGCGTAAATCATCAGCCTCTTTGTTGCTGCTCAGTCTCTCAACCTCAAGTCTTTCCACGACAGTCATTTTCTCTTTGGTGGCTAGCTCTGTCTCATGGAGACGGGCACTGATTGTATCTGCCTGCTTCTTGAATTTCTTAGCCTCGTTCTCAGCTTTGGACTGGGCATCACTGAGTTGGGAAACCTTGAGTTTGAGTTTCTCTGCTTCAGCTGTGATTTCCAGCTGTCTCTTGCGTTCTGCTTGCAATGATTTCTGGAATCCCTCAGTCTCTTCCTCAAGGCGCTGTTGCATTAGTTTTTTATCCTCAAGCAGCTTTTGGGCCTGCTCTTGGGCCAGGTCTTTCTGTCTTTGGAGCATCTCAGCCTCAGCCTTCAGCTTAGATGCCTCCTGGATGGCAAGCATTTTCTCCTTAAGCATCTTCTCTGCAAGAGCTCTCTGCTGGGTGAGGTCAGACTCAGCGATCTGTCTCATGTGTGCAGCCTCCTGGGCCTCCACACTGAGTCTAGCAGCTTCCTCTGCAAGCTGTTTCATATTTTCAGCCTCCTCAGCCAGGAATTTTTGAGTGTTATCTCTGTCCTTTTTGATAAGACGCTGGTTTTCCTGCTCAATTCTGAGTTTCAACTTAGCCAGCTCCTCCATTTGAATTTTGACTTTGAATAACTCGTCCTCCACCTGGGCCTTTTGCTTGACGGCATCAGAAACCTCATCCTTTAAGCGATGCAACTCCTCATCCAAGAGAGATTTTTGCTTGTCAGTATCATCCAGCTTCAGCTTGACCTTTGTAAGCTCCTGTTCTACCTGGGTTTTTTGATTTAATGTTTTCTCTGCCAGCTTTTTGTGTTTTGCCATCTCAGCGTCGGCATGTTGTTTCTGTTTTAGCGCAGCAGCTTCTGCCTGCCCTCGTTTGGCAGCTTCAAACTCAGCCTCCTTTCTCAGCCTTTCAGCATCCTCTTGAGCTTTGGCTTGAATGGCGGCCTCCTCTTCTGCTGCCTGTTTTTGGCGTTCTGCATCCTCAGCTTTTTGACGGAAAAGAGCAGCCTCTCTCTCTGCCTTCTCCTTGGCTGCCTCTGCCGCTTTAGCTAGCATTTTAGCTTTCTCATATTCCGCTTTGAGCTTTTGCTGTGTAAGGTTATCCTCCTTCTGTTGGACGAGGACACTTTGAACTTGTTGCTCAGCTGCACTGCATTTCTGCGCTGCCTGTTTGGCTGCGATGATGTGTTTATCTGCCTCTTTGTCAGCATCATCTTTCTGCTTTTTAGCTTCATCTGCTTTCTTTTTGAGGCGTGCCACTTCCTCCTGGGCAGCTTTGCGTTGTCTGGCTGCTTCCTCCTCTGCAGCTGTGATCTTTTTCACCTTTTCCTCGGCTTCCCGTCTGCGTTTCTCCTCCTCTAGGGCAAGCTTTCTGAGTTTCTCTGCCTCCTCCTCAGCCCTGAGTTTACTCTGTTGTGTTTCCTCTGCAATGTTTTTGAGTTTATTCAGTTCCAGCTCCAAATCAAGCTTTCCAGATGATGCTTTTTCAAAGTTGAGCTTGAGAATGCGAATTTCCTCCTCAACAACACGTCTCTGTTTGAGAGTTTCATCGACAAGTGTCTTTTGTCTCTCCAATTCAGTTTCAGATGACTTCTTGAGCAGAACAATCTTCTCCTCAATATCTTGCTTATGCTGGGTGGCCTGGTCTTCCAAGGCTTTCCTCTGGTAAGATTCATCTTCAGCATGACGTCTGAGTCTCTCATTCTCAGCCTCTTTTTCTTTGAGGGCAATTTCAGCCTCAGTTTTCTGACGAGTTGCCTCATTGATGGCAGCAAGCTTCTCCTTCAGGATCCTCTCAGCTTCTGCTCTCTGACGAGCGGCCTCCTCCTCAGCAACTTGTCTCTGACGCTTCGCCTCTTCGGCGATGGCTCTAAGCTTGGCTGCTTCCTCAGCAAGGTCCCTCATTTTTGCCACTTCTGCTTCAAGGAGCTGCTTACTCTTTTCAGTGTTAGACATGGTGTCCTTTTCAGCCTTGGATTTGAGCTGCAAAAGTATATCCATTTCACTCCTAACTTTGGCCAGTTCGTCTTCCAGCTGTTTTCTTTGTTGCTGTGCTGCGCTGACTTCATTTTTAAGGCGGTAAAGCTCATCATCCAGGAGGGATCTCTGCTGCTCTGCGTGGTCAAAGTCTGCCCTTAGCCGGATTAGCTCCTGCTCTGCAGCAAGTTTCTGCTGAGCTGTGCCCTCTGCCAGCTTCCTCTGCCTCTCCAGCTCTTGCTCTGCCATCTCCTTTTGCTTCAGGGCGGACTCCTCAGCTTTGGCTCTCTTCTTGGCCTCGCGTTCAGCATCATCCTTTTGTTTCTCAGCATCCTCCTGGGCGAGACTCTTTTTATGAGCTTCTTCCTCGGCCTGGAGCCTCAAACGGAGGGCCTCGTTGGCCTTCTGCCTCCATTTCTCCAGCTCCTTCTCAGCCTCCTCCCTGGCCTTGTCTGCCTCCTCCTGTTGCTTCTTGAGACGCTCAGCATCTTGCTGCAGTTGGAGGACGGTGCCGTGCTCTTGTTTGAGGGATTCCTCAAGCTTTGAGGTCTTTGCCACAAAGGACATACGTTTGCTCTGGAGCTCAGCGGCAGAACTCTTCTGCATTGCCTCGTGGGCAACCTTGATCTGCCTGTCCTTCTCCACTTCAGCTTGTTTCATATGCTTCTCAGCCTCCTCAGCTTGCTTTTTCAGCTTTTCCAGGTCATCCAGAGCCTTCTGCTTTTGCTTGGCAGCCTCCTTCTCAGCCTCAGATTTGAGCTTGAGCTCTTCCTCTGCCTTGCGTTTTTTCTGGGTTTCCTCGTTGACCTGTTTGCGGAGCTTCTCAGCCTCCTCTTGTGCAGCCTTCCTCAGCCTCTCGGCTTCAGCCGCCTTTTCCCTGAGTTGCTTGAGCTCAGTCTCCGCTGTGGACTTCTGTTTAACGGTGGTCTCCAGTTGGATCCTGATGATACGGATCTCCTCCTCAATCTTGGATCGACTCTGAAGAGCGTCCTCTACCTGTTGGCTCTTTGACTGGATCTGCTGCTCTGAGAGGTTTTTGAGCTCATGCAGTTCGAGTTGGATGTTCTGCTTTTGCTTTTCTGCATCTACAGCAACAACTTCTCTCTTGCTGACTTCCTTCTGCATCATGAGCTTCAATTCTTGAGCCTCTAGCTCAGCCTTGGCAATGGCCTTTGCGTGAGCTGCGGCCAACAGCTTCTGTTTGTCTAACTCGGCCTGCATCTCTGCCATTTTTTTCCTGTCTTCTGCTTTGCTTTTCTCTGCAGCTTTCTGTATTAGTGGAAGCAAACGGTGAAGAAAATATTAAAATTAAGCATGACAGGTTATGTTAGGTAACACTTCACCATAAGTTGTTCTTATACCTGGGTAACAACACTGTAGTTACTAAGTAATAACAGTGTAATTACACAGCTATAAGAGCAATTTTAATGAATTGTGTTACCAAATGTTAATGTTAATAGTTAGCTCAAAGAAAGACATGTTTAGAAGAACATTCATAAGGATGATGTTAAACTCATGATGCATGTTAAAGCAAGTCATCTTACACAAGGCAATTCAAGAAGCTGTATGGATGATGATCATGTCAAAATAATGTATGGAAACAAGACATCACTTCACAACACAGTGAGGAACTCATATGGCATGCCACACTAGCACAGTTCAGTAATGTACAGAATTAAGTTGCCCTTTTACCTGTGTAGTAGCTATGTAATTACTCAAGTTACAACATTGTATTACAATAGCAGTCACTTTGTAATTGCAATAGTAGTAGAGTTGAGTGGTTAATGCCATTACACAAGTGGTATAAGGACTGTTCATTATTCAATTTCTGTAATCACAAACTGCTCAACTACATAAACCATGCAATTACAAACGCACTATACAACAACATGTTAATACAACATTTGTACTAGAGTAATTACATATTTTATACACAGGCATGTTGGAACACATTTCTGATTAACCATTTTCAAAACCATTCAATAAGGTGAAACATGTTTTAGATAAAGACAAGTGAGTAATTTACTTTTAGCTTGACATTATTATATTAACTATTTTAAAACACTGTCAATCAATGACTTGCAGTTAGATAGTAAGGAATATTTAATTATACTGTTAAACAAGTATTAACCAAAATGCAGAGGGTGCTTTAAATCACTACTATCTATTAACAGAGCAGAATACATATGTAAAGGAGAAAGCAGGGAGAGAGAGAGACAGCAAGGATATCGTTTGAAAATATAGACTAGGAATGGCAGCTAATTGCCATGGTGATCATTGGTTAGCATTGGTAAAGGTGTCTATAAACTATACTGCTAGCTATAGTATTTGAACTTTGAAATTTGAAAAGTGGTTTCAGCTAAAGAAGCATGAGGATAAACAAGACATGGAAAACATGTCATGCAAGACATGGAAAAAACAAGACATGCAAAACAAGCTAATATTTAAATGCTTGATAGTTTTTATGAATGATCGAAGCCAGAAGGTATGGTAGTAGGGTAAAGCACATAATGGATAGAACATCTACGTATATACTGTAATAGCATAGTGGATTATTTACCTCTTTAACTCCCAAACAAGATAAGCATTCATCATGACAAAGCACTGGCAAGCAGTTAAGAGGAGCAAAGAAACAAACCAAACGTTAGGGTCGGAAAAGAACGGGAGAGATTTGTGTTAATCTGAAAAACGGAAAGTTGAAGAAGTTGATCATGGCAATCAGCCTGAAGCACACAGTGAGAGATTGGAATCGAAGGGAGAGTGGCCAATGTGAAGAAGACATAGTGAAAGAAAGACCCCCTTTTGTGACATAATAATGGCACACCACGATAAATGAATGGAAATGAATAGGCCAACACAAATCAATCATGTCCTAATCGAATGTGTTGTTCGGTTTTATAGATGCGTTACATTTTGACTGCATAATCAGGATGCTCTCTAACGTTTGCTTCAGACTGAATGTTAACTCGTCATCAATGCATCTCCTTCTCCCCTGTATTTGCTTTCTGTTTAACTGATACTACTGTAAGTCATAAGTTCATTTGAGAACCGTGATTCATGATTCATGGCACTTGGATTATCTTTGGCAGAACGTCCGTATTTGCTGAGAGCTCTGTTCTACTCTACGAGACAGGACGGGTGCCCTAACATCCTGCGCGTACAGTTCAGCAGCATGCCAGCGTTCCTCCACTGAGGCATCCAAGCCATACTTCACATCAACACAAAGTAATGTCAAGTCACCCATACATTAACTTGCAGTGTGTGTGTGTGTGTGTGTGTGTGTGTGTGTGTGTGTGTGTGTGTGTGTGTGTGTGTGTGTTACTGGTTGTTGTTGTTGGTTAGAGTTAGTTAAGTGCATCTTAGTGGGGCCCAGTGTGCTGTCACGCACCTCCTCGTCCTCAAGGCGGCGCTGTGTGTCTGTGATGAACTTGATGTACTGACTGGTCAGAGTCATCAGCTCGCTGTAACGAGTCCTGAGTGTCACATACTGATAGAGGGTAAAACAAAAACAACAAAAAACGTTGATTAGCCTCATCTCAATATTACAAGCAGTTGTCAAGGAACAACCTATCACATACATCATTTTGAAATAACTTTCAGGTTTGTACAAGTGGCACAAACCTCCTGAATGATGTTATCAGAAGCAGACTCCATTTTGGTTTTCTTCAAGGGGGAGGTGAGAGGCTCCACCTGCGCCTTGTAGGCAACCAACTGAAGTTCATAATCCTGGGAACAACAAATGGGAGAGTTACACGGCGCTCTCATAGAGCATGAATAGAGTTCAAATCTTTGGTGCGGGCTGGACAATAACTTATTGCAGAAGTAATGGGCTCCATGTTTGTCAATGAAGGTTTCACTTGCTTACCTTGATGGTGTCGATATATCCCTTGGCATATTTCTGACACTCGTCAACTTTCTCTTTGTTTTTCTCGATCTCTTCCAAGAGTTTCTGTGGTGGGATATAGAATCAAAATAAATCCTGAAGTCTGACCTTTGAGCTTGAATTGTAGAAAACATGAAGCTAGTATACCCAAAAATCGGATAAACAAAGCCCCTACATCAGTGCAGTGTTGGCAGTACAGCCGTGTATAGTAATGGGCTGTTAATCTACCCTAGAACACAGCACTACCTTCTCCTGGGCGAGTTGCTCCTTCAGAGTCTTGCTGTCACCGATATGCACGGCCTGGATCTTCTCCTGCCTCTGCTTGGCGTCGGCGATCCAGCGAATCAGCCAGTCGTAGCTCTCGCGGTAGTACCCCAGCTGGCGTCCCAGCTGCTCAAGCTCGCGCTGGCGCAGGTCGACCTGGCCGAAGACGGCCGCCCAGCGGTCCTGGAGGTTGGAGAGTTGACGGCGGTAGTGGTCCAGCTCGGCGTCACGCTCGCTGTGGACGCGAGACATCTTGTCGCTGACCTTGGTGGCCTTCGCCAATTCATCCTCCAGAGAGTCAAACACAGGCTGTTCGGCCTCTGCCTCAGCGCGCATTTTCTACAGCGAAGACAGGAGGGCAGTGTCAGTATAGAGTTAGTATAGGGAATCAACTCAAATCACGTACGCAGTAGGTGACATGATATTTGCTTAGAAAGTTATATTTACAAGTGTCCAGAGAAGTTATGCAATTTCTATGTCACAGATTCTTATAATAATATAATCTTTCTTTTTAAGCTTTATTCCATATCATTCTAAAAAGAGAACAAACTCATGGGCCTTGGCAGTCTCGAAATCCCTAATGAACACCACACTGTTGATCAATGTCCCAGACCATGCGTTTCTAATGCATTAAATATAAAAATCGACTACACAGCCCTGACAGGTTTGGGCTGGTCATGTTTGAGGAAAGGCTGCGTGTTACAACAGATGCTGAGTGTTCCGAACCGAACAGAAGCCCATTTGTTCAGATGAAACATTAAACAGGGAGGAGAGGAAAAAAGAGAGTAATGCCCAGTGTTGTTCACCTTGAGCTCGCTTCGGTAAGTCTCCACCTCCTTGACGTCAGAGGGCACCTGCTCCACCTCACGGAGACGGCCCTCGTACTTCTTCAGGACACCCTCGGCCCCCTGGGTGTTGCGGATTACCAGGTCCACTGTTTTCAGCCTGGGGGGCGGGGTGAGGAAAAGTAAAAGGGCAGAGGGGGAGAGTTGAGAGAGGCATGAGAGAGTTAGGAAAACGTTTTAATTTCCTGCTGTTTTGTAATAGAATGTTGTTATATGACTCCAATAAATGGCACTGCACCTACAGACAGAACACGGGGGGTAAAAAAAGTATCTGGAAAAAAGACAGTTTGAAATCAACTCACTTCTCCAGGTAGACGGAGGAGAGGACATAGGCGTGGTCCATCTTCTGGACGGTGACGTCGAGCTCGGAGCGAAGGACAGGAGCAGTGCTGGACTGCTGGGAGGAGGAGGCCAGGACCTCTTCAGTCTTCACAGCCACTTCACCGAGGTCCTTCTTAATGCCTTCCAGCTCCACCTGGACTTTCTGTTACAGGAGAAAAAACAAAGCACGTGAGTACACAGGGCAAAACAAAATAATATTAACAACAAAATAACTCCTCTGACTACGGAGTTCCACAGATCATCGCAATGCTAAAATAATCAAACTAAAGACAATAAAAAGGAAATACTCTATGACATAACACCATCTCGAAAACATGTCAATAACCTCTGTCTGGCGTCTCTGTGCCAGTAGCTGCCGTGCGTGGCGTGCCCCCAGCAGAGAGCCGAGCCCCACCAGGGCCAGAGCCGGCAGGGTCCAGACGAGCTGGAGCAGCAGAGGGTGCGCCAGACCCTCCATCGCAGAGAGACTCAGAGGACACACTCAACCCTGGCTGTTTTTCTCTCTGTTTGTGTCATGCATGCCCTCTCTCTCTTTCTCCACTCTTCCTTACCCGCTCTATGCCCAGCAGGAGACTAGCGTCAGCCCAAGGGGAGAGGTTGAACTTGGCATTCCATTCCCACCCTCCCTCCCTCCCTTCCTCCCTCCCTCTATTTCTACCTCCGCCCCGCCTATCCTCCCTTCCAATGAGTCATTGCCCCCCTCTCTCTTTTCTGCTTGGCTACTTGGCTCCGGTGCAACCTGCTATCTCTCGGCTTTTTCTCACATTTGCTCTGCTTCACTAACCACCTCCCTCCCTCCTTCTCTCTCCCTCTCCCTCTCCCTCTGCCTCTCTCTCTCTCTCTCTCTCTCTCTCTCTGCCTCTCTCTCTCTCTCTCTCTCTCTCTCTCTGCCTCTCTCTCTCTCTCTCTCTCTCTCTCTCTCTCTCTCTCTCTCTCTTTCTCTGTGAAGGGCTTTGTTGAGTTGGTGGTGCCAGCCTGTAGCTTGGTATCACATTTTACAGTGCTCTCCCTCACTCATCAGTCTCGCTTATTATGAGATAACTACATAATGAAGGTTATGCGGTTGTGTAATGGGCAGTCGGCAGACTACCACTCATCTCTACCCAGACATAGTCCTAGGTTCTACTGTTTTACCTCATACTGTGTCGTTTACCCTTGTTTTTTCGGGTTGACTGAGAACATACAGTGTTTTGTTTTGGAGAAACAACCTGGGGAAGAGGCCTATCAGGGTGTTGTGAATAAGCCTATCACCTTACGGATGCCTTTCAGAGTGATTTCGGTACCTTTTGGTCTGTGGTCTTCTGAGCACAGTCTTTGAGGGCGTCCTTGTCCACGGGCCGGCGTATGCGGGCGACGGTGCGGTTCTCACAGTCCTCTATCCTCAAACGCAGGTCCTTGATCTGGGTGATGTAGGTCTTAGACACAGACTCGTCGTATTCCCCTGTAGGCAGTATGGGCACAGGTTAAAGACTAATCGGGAATACAGTGGCATCTGAGCACAGGGGGAGGCCGGTGGATAGAGAAATCGGAGGACAGGACTCATTGTAATGCATGGAATGGAACGAGGACGTGTTTGATACCATTCCTCGTCCCATCCGATGCATTACAATGAGCCCTTTCTTCTTCTTCTACCTCCACCCGCCTCCCCGGCTGTGTGTGTGGATGTGTTGTGTTCCTGTATGACAGGGTGTGATGAGCACTTTCACTTGTGTCCTCCAAGTCTGTATTTGACACTGTAGTCTCAAAGCGGTTTGTACAGATATCCCGTGGGTGATTCAACGGTGCATCCATGTGCTCCTCTGACATGCATGCGTTGTGTCACACAGCTTGATATGCATTCACACAAAGCATAATACACTCGCCTCCTTCCTGTACCTTAGCAACTACACTGTGCAGTGATACGACTCCTTTTAGCGTGACACAAAGCAAAACACAGCTGACAAAACACAACTCACTAAGTTTATTTTTTGTCTAAAGCATTGTGTACTACTCCAGCCATTTTGGAACTGTAAGCACGGAATAGATCAAATAAGGCGAACACCATGCACTCACTGCAAGCTCTTACAGCTGTCAAAAAAGCAGAACAGTCACGGTGAACTCTTGTCAGTTGATGGGGGTGAAGAGATGACAAGACAATTGTGACAGCAGCTGGTGAAAGCGGGGAACGAGTCGGCAACCAATCAAAATGTTCAGACTTTTGTTGAGAAAAATTTAAATAAACTTCAAAGTTGTTGAAAATCAATGACACAATCGCTAGTCAAGCCAAAATATAGCAATTCAATGGATTCTGTGAGTCATCCCCACTATTGACTATAACACTACTTTACATTGTTAGCAGGCTCACAAAACAAGCTGTGTTAGTTGACTAGCGATTGTGTCATTGACTTTCAACAACATTGAATTAAATCACATTTTTCAGAATAAAAGTCAGAACATTTGGTTGCCGTCTTGTTCCCGCTTTCACCAGCTGCTGTCACAATTGTGTTCATTCTTGATTATCCCCATCTATGGGTCCAAGAGCATGGCCGTTCACTGCCCGTGTGAGCTATAGCTTAGCTAGCATGTCACTCACCTTTCTTTCTAATAACCACTGTTCCTGAAAGGTGAAGTCCACAGTTTAACCCAATGTTGATGAACTTGAGTACAGTAACAACGCTTCGCCTATCACCCCTAGCTCCACATATCAACTCTTACAGAAGGGTGTTTGTTGGTGGTATTTAGACAACACCTATGGTTGTCACCCTTAGAATCAAGAGAGATTGCATTTGCTCATGACTGCGTAGGGGTCAAACTCACCTTTCTCGACGGAGCGGAGCAGGTTTTCGTAGTACTGGGAGGTCTTGGTGTAGTCCCCTTCGATCTGCATGCGGTCGTCTGGGCCGAACAGCTGAGAGTCCTGGCTGTCACGCATGTAGTCCTGGTAGTGGAGCTCTAGGTTCCTCATGACCAGCCTGTGCTCCTCAGCCTTCATGGTCTTAAACTACAGAGGGGGGTAGGGAGGCGAGAGAAAGAGGAGAGGAGGAGAAAGAAGGTGAGATAATCCTAAAACGTGTTCAACGTTCACAAACTTCTAAACTTCTGATGAGAGGGATCGACTGAGTCCTATTCTAAGTCATTCTGTTTATGTGGTTTATTTGTGGTCTATTGGTGCACCTGCTGGCAGTTAGCTTTGATTAGATTACCCTAGATTAGATTAGATTAGATTCAACTTTATTGTCATTGCACAGAGTACTGAGACAACGAAATGTAGTTTGGCATCTAACCAACAAATATTGGCATAGTGCAAAATACATGATATTGTAGACAGTGCATGGTATTACAGTATAAGGCATTACAGTGAGTATAAATAAATGAATATAATAAGTGAATATACAAGATGAATGTCAATATGATATGTACAGTTGAACAAGGGCAATAGGTCTTGAGGTATGTTACATATATAATTAGAGAACAATATAAATACATATGCAATGTGTAATCAAGCAGTAATGCAAAAGTTAAACCGATTAAATCCAACATACCAGTAACTAAGTAATTAGTAATTACCGTAGGAATATTTGTTTGTTTGTTAATCTACGTTTGGATAGCCATTGTCCTTAGCTGTGAAGACTGACTAACAACTTCATGTGCAGTAATCTCCTTTGGAGGCCTTGGAGGCTCCTCTAATTCAATTAATTTACTGTGTTTACATGAAAGTTGTTAATCTGCCTGGTCTAAATATAACTGAACTTGAAACTCAACATCACCGTGACGTTTTTAGGAGGAGTTAGGGGGGATTTCTTGACACTGGGTCACGCAGGGTAACCATTAACATCACATTCAATCTGTCACAGTTCAGGGTTCAGGGACAATTCTATTCTATTTTATACAAAAATAAAATATTGTAATGCTGGAATAAGTATTTTCTAAATACATTTCTGACATATAGGTCAATGATGATCAACCACAGACAGCTCATTGACCAGACTAGTGTCCTCATGCTATTGTGTTGGGGTCTCACAATGGTGATGTTCCAGGTGCGTATCTGCTGGATGTCTCTCATCAGGTAGGACCAGGACAACAAACTCCTCATGTCCACATGTAGTCTCTGCCACAGGACCATCATCGACTGGTGTCCTGTGTCCAGACTAGGGTGAGGAGGAGGATGGGGGAGAATAGAAGAGACAGAGAGAGAGAGAGAGAGAGAGAGAGAGAGAGAGAGAGGGAGAGAGAGAGAGGGGGGGGGGCGGAGTTATCCTACGTTATAGAATGTGTATGTTGTCATACTATAAATGATCAATAGATAACATTTTCCAAACACGATCTGACAATGGAATGATGTGTTTGGGGGTAGGACCCTCACCTGGACACACTGTCCACAGCCTCCTTGTTGACAGGCGGGACGAGGAAGCAGACGGAGGGTACGATCGACTCGTGACCCGAGCGGTTCAGAACCTTCCACTTGTAGGGCTGGGAGTTGTTGATGAGAGCACACTCCTCGCCCTTGTGGACCGTGATCTGTAAACAGGTATACCATGAATAAATAGTCGTCTTAAAAAAATGGTGGGGCGGTTTTCAGGACACAGACTACATCTGATTCTGGACTAGAAAGCGAATGGTCTCTTTAATCCAGGACTAGGCTTAATCTGTGTCTGGGAAATTAGTCCAAATACCCTATTACCCTTTACAGTATAGCTATTCAAGACCATCTATCTGATGAGGTGGCAGCAATGGTTACCTCCATCTGTTTGAAGTCACACACGGCCTGGATGGGCAGTTTGCCTTTGATGGGCGTGGTGGGGTTGCGAGGCTTGAGCTGGATGACGGTCTTGGCTCTCTTGTTCAGACCGGCCACGTGAGTCTTGAATTCGTTCAGCTTCTCCTTCTCCTCCTGATGAACGGAAAATGATTTACCATTGGATCACTCAATTATCATGTAATAGTAACATATTAATACGATGGTGGTACTTATTACAGTGTAGCTACACAGGAATAGGGTTACCCGATCATGCTCCAGACGTACAGTAGAAGGGCCTAGAATAAAATAGGACTGGCTATCCCATCTCCTACATTGCGGTTCTTCCGCCTATGACCAAAATGTCTTGGAAGGGACAGTGTTGTTGTATCAACAAGGCCTTGCGCAGCATCCCTAGGATGTCCTACTGCAGCCACACATACCACAGCATCCTGCAGCAGGTCCTCCAGACGCGTGGCGGTGGTGGAGCGGTCACAGGTGTACTTCTTCTTCATGGTCTCCTGCATCTTCTTCATGGTCTCCTGAGCTTCTTTCACGTCGGTAAAGAACTGCAAGCAGAAGAAGAAGAAGAAGAAGAAGAAGAGGAATAAGGACTTGGGACTGGTACAATGACACACTTCCTGATTGTCTCAAGTGCCCAGGACTGTTATTGATCTGAACATGGAGGTTTGTGTGACATGTATGTTTCTGAATGAGTATAAATCCTCCAAACCTGGTAATAGGCAGTGTTTTCTTTAAGGTGAGCCTCAATGCAACAGCACAGCTGAAGAAGCCAGCTCCACTGAGTCTGCAGGGCTCCTGTGAAGGACTGAAAGTGTAGAAAGAAGGAGGACACGACAAGTTAAAAATGCATAAAATCCCCCAAAGTAAAAAGACTAAATTGTTGTTGGATGTAATGGCCACCAGGGGGTGGTGTGATGCTCACCTCGACTGTCTTTTTGCCAGGATGTCCCTCTTTCATAAGGCGGTCTCCAGTGGACTGGATTTCATTGACCTTCCTCTCCCTCAGCTCGAGCTCTCGCATCAGACCCTGGAGAAGTGCCATCAATTACTAATCGTCCAGCAGTCATATCAACAATTATCCCGGAGGGCGAGAACACATATTTATCTATTGAATATTTCCAGCTATCTTTTTTTCAAAGTTACCGTTTTCACAATGACCTCAAATGAACACAGGAGGAGCGCTTGGTTCCCACAATGGAAACCCGAGCTGTTTCGACAGCATCTCCAGTGAGCTTATAGTTGTTCGTTTGCAGAGTTTTGACGGTTTTAAGTGTGACCCATCTGTGACGTACCGAGTAGTTGTCTTTCTTTGCGGTCATGTTGGAGTTGTTGTTGCTCCAGTCGTAGTTGACCTCCTCCTCCTCTTTGTCGTTGAGCCACATCAGCTCCTTGGTGGCGGATACGACGAAGGCGTGGAGCGAGTCCAGGTTACGCAGGCGAGACTTGGAGGAGTTCTGGGAGGGTGGAAGGCACAGAGAAAAATATGACATATTTTATCATATCTGTGAGACAAAATGAATATCACTCCAGGTGACAGTTTACGATGACAGAATTTGTTTTCCATCAAATAAACTACATTTAACCTCAAAGAAAAAACGTTTTTTCGGATCAAGATCAAGTTCTCACCAGCAGCCTGGCGTACTGAAGGTCCAGCTTGCCCAGGTATTCTCTGTATGTCCCCTTACTGATCGGGGAGAGCTGGCTCTGAGGGACACAACCAAGACACACAGAGGCAACATCAGTGTAACCGTTGAAAACAGTGGATCTGCTGTACATTAGCATTTTAGGATGAGAATGAAATAATGCATCCATTCATCCATTTCCTCTGATCTAGTAGAAAAATGATAAGATGTCAAGTTGATACTCATTCATGAGGGACATGAAATGCAAAGGTGTATGAAATTAAAGCTAACACTTCACTGATTCATATTTCACCTTTGCCCCTCTCTGGTCTAGTACCTCATCGGCCTTGGCCCGTTCGATCTTGGTTCTGAAGTCCTCCACGGTCTGGTGCAGGCCGCGGTGGCTGCCCAGCTGAGACTCCACGGTGGGCAGGTCGGAGCCCCACTGGGCCTCGTCGATGCGTCTCTGGTTCTCCTCCACCCAGGCCAACAGGTCCTTGGCGTAGCGCAGCGTGACGTCGTCCAGCTCCGGACGCACCTTCATAGACGTCTGCTGGGTCATGGACTGGTTCATGGTGGACTGGTTCATGGTGACCTGGGTCATAGTGACCTGGGAGGTGGCCACGGTCTTCAGGCGCAGGTTGTATTCACTACGCAGGTTCACCAGGCGCTCATGGAGGCGGTAGACTCTGTGGGAATAAAATCACTATTAGATTCGTATGATGGGTCTTTTATCTCTTCTTTTACAGACTTCTCTACTGTACATAATGCGACTATACTGCATGACACTACAGTATCAAAGTATCAAATCAAATCACACACCGTAGGTCATTGCTGCGTTCTACAATATTTCTATATAGAGTATGCTTGGAAAAAGGCTTGGAAAAAATGCATGACACATAAATACAAAAACAATCTAGTCAGCTGGACAAAGCACAATGTTTTTGCTCAACAACACGTCTTATTCAATTACCCCTGGTCATGTGAAATGTACTTCTCCATGACAAGAGGGACATACGGTACAGAGTAAACTAGACTGAATCAACCCGAGCCGGACAAGTCAAAAAACCTCACCTGCGGTACATCTGTTCAGCCTGCAGATGGCGCCCATCTTTAAGCAGTTGCACGTCGTTGAAGAGGAGACGGATCATGCCGTCAGCTTTGTCCAGGTCCCTTTCGACCTCAGCTGTATGCTGCGCAGGCTTCCCTGCACTGAGTAGACGGATGTCCTGGAAAGAGAGAGAGAGAGGGGGGGGGGGGGGGGGCAAATATACACATATCAATCACCAGAAGCATGACCTTTAAAACATTCCCAAGGGTGAGGGTTAGGGTTAGGGTTAGGGTTGATAAATAGCTGCCATGATTGACAGCCAAGTATAGTGTATAAGTCCTCCACGCTGGGGATTTCATGGCTTTCCAAAGCCATCAGAGACTCTTAACATCTTAATTTAGCAGCTAAATGTGGTAACCGTGCCACTTTAAAATAACACTTTGTGGCCCAGTAGGAATGGGGAAACTACTTCTGACTGGTGTAGTGTGAATGGTGATGACTAGACACAGACCAGACACGGCTTGAATGAGGCACTGCCAACAAAGATGACTGGCCTGTATGTGTAATTGGAGCATATGACCGGCCGCGATGAGTCACCGGAGCAAATTACCGGGCTGTTAGCATGATTGTCAACAATGTCTATTCCTGAGTGACTTCCCCCGCACTAGCCCAGATCTGTATGCTTCAGCCAGCTTGTCTGAATGTTAGAAACAGGGGCTTAACTCCAGGCCCCCCCGAAGCCCATCCCCAACCCCAGGCCTCTCTCTGCTGTCTGGGAGTTAAGTGTTCCAGGACTCACCGTCTGCAGTAGTGTCTCCAGCTGGTTGAGCTGCTCCTCACACACACCAGACTCCATCTGGACTTTGCTGACGATCCTCTGTAGTCTCTCTAGCCTGGGGGAGGAAATCATAACATTAACACTGATCTGGGAACAGTTAACTCGCTATCTTGGAAAGGCTTTTGAAAACATAGAATGAACAATGAAGGAATCACCTGAGTGACATCATTTTAAATAATGAACATCAACATACACTTCAAGACAGAGAAACACCAAAAATAATGACAAAAGCTAAAAAAGGCAATTGCTAAATCTAAATAGGCGCACACACGCAAACACACACTGGCAAGAAATCTCCAAACCTCTGAGTCGGAGGAAGCAAGTACACTAGTCCGTGAGGGTCAGCCATAAATGCCATACTCCTACTCTCTCCCCTGAGTAAAACCCCAGGTAAGTGAGACGCTTCTCACAAGCCATCATGGGAAATCTCTCTGGGAGGCGACGGTGATGAATAAGACGCATGTCCGCGTTGTGGCAGAATGAGCAACACAAATGGCTGTGTTGCTCATTCTGCCATTCTCTGTCCCGTGAACAAGGCTGGCCAAACAGCTGAATGGTTTGCTCAACTCAGACCAGAACAGCAAACCAGACAAGACGTCATGTCTTGTGACAGGAACCCAGCCCACTGCAAAACAGTGCACGCACACAAACATGTACACACGCATACACACACACACACACACACACACACACACACCACACACACACACACCACACACCACACACACACACACACACACACACACACACACACACACACACACACACACACAAACACCACCACATATACTGTATTGATAGTACTTTTTTTTCATGTCATCTAATTAGGAAAATACCCATAAAACTGTCAAAATGTTTGTAAAATTCCCTAACGTAGGGCGGAATATGGTAGAGATCATGACGCATCCGAAAATTGCTTTTTATGAGGAACAACATGTAATCAAATTACTGCTAGAGATGCAACAAGTTGGAGATGTTTTTCCCTTTTTTCCCATGTTTGTAATGCCGCTGATGAAATGGCTGATGAAATCTATCACTTTCTGTGGCTTTCTGTTTCCCATCACGGATCACTTTTCATTTCCATCATAAAGTAAGTCAAGACATCTGAAGTCATGCATGAAGAAATCAGACATCATCGTATCCAAGCCACTAGGAAAGGAAACCGCAGGCCTTCCAATGCCGTTACATGACAACGATTATAGACAACCACAGCCTTAACCGTTCAATCAGGCGCCGGCGGCACAGAGGCAAAAGCAGGGTTTCACGGACTAACAGAGTTATCCCGGATGCCCTGATGTCACCCACACAATCCATGAGTCAGTCCTGTCTGACAATGACATATTCTTCCCTTTCCTCCTAGTATTTCTTCTAAAAACATAATCAAACGACCTACCTCAAATCACTTTAAGAGAGCGGAGAGGAGAGGAGAGCAAATGTACATGCAGATGACAACATATTATAGAGACCGAGATAACATAGACATCGAGGGGAGGCTGGTAGAGACATCAATAGAAGGACGGGCACGTTGTTATGCATGGAACAGAATGGACCAACTCCTCATCCCATTTCCTCCTCCACCAGCCTCCACTGACAAGACATACACAGCTTCATCCACTCACCTCTCAAACTCTATCCTGAGCAGGCGTTCTCTCTCTAGGATGGCCACGTGCAGACGTCCCCATTCCTTCTCTACATCAATGGGATGGTAGCCTGGGGGGACCTTCACCTGTCCAGCATGGACCGCACTCTGAGGGGGGGGGGGGTAGTATTAGAATTAGAAAATAGAGGAAGAGAATAGAAGAGAAGAGAGTAGATTCAGCTCCATTGCTTACCTCGAAGGACTGATAGATGATTTTGGAGCGGTGCTTGTCTGATTCCTTTGCGGGCAGTTCTGTCTCTTTGAACTTCAAAAACTGACGCCACAGGATCTGAGGGAGAGAGAGAGAGACACACACACACACAGGATGAAGGGAAATTCAATTCAATTCACTTCAAGAAACGTTACTTTTTCCCCAGAAGGGAACATCTTACATGGTTTAGTATGTAACTAGAGACACGATGTACAAATAATTTGGTAAATCGAAAGCTCTCTAAGCTCTCTAAGGCAAAAGATGAAGCTTAAGATCTTCTAGAATGTCTGCAGTGTCTTTCAGTGTTGCTTCACTTAGGTACTGTATGTCACGCAACAGTGTGCTGTGATGTTTATTATGATTTATTTTTTAATCCAACTTCAAATGATCCTGATTTGTGAAGTCGGGGGGAGCATGAAGATTCATCACACCAATAGTTAACCTGCTTCCATGTTTTTATCTCCGTGACATGATCGTAAGCTTATTATATTAAACATGTTTTCCCAGGACCTCATGTCCACATGGGCTCACTTACCAATATAATGTGCAGAGACATGAAAACAAAGCAATTAGATGTCCTAAATATACCTAACCTTATTTGCTCATTTAGATGCTGAAGAGTGAACTGTACAAACTAGGTCGTAGACCTAGAATGAATTCATTGATTGAGGAGATTAAGTTATATGAATCCTATTTTTAGACCGAATCCAGTCTACCAGATATGGTCATACTGAATAGTATGATGATTGATGTATAGGTTGATTTCAATCTATCCATTCATTTTGTATCTGGTATCTGACGGTCCCCTTTGTCTCCGGAGAGCACGTTTGAAGGCACGCAATATTCCAGATCCAGAGCTACTTCTCTTCCAGTGGGGGAGTGGCAGAGAGAAACCGCCACAGAGGATTTTAGGTTGAGTAATGTCTGCCTTCAGGCTGTGTTTCTCTGCTGCAGAACAGAGCTTCTCCTCCCAGGTATGAGGTTGGCCCAACACAAGACCTCATGAAAGACAATTACACCACCCAGCCCAATTGACATACTGTAACCGGTCTATTTGATCTGGAAGCCAATGGAAGCTGCCTACCTTGGAAGTTTGTCATAATCACGTAACGTCATTCAAGTCAATGACAATAAAAAAAGGCATGCCAGGTAACGTTATAGCTTTAGTCTAACAAAACAAAAAGACTTGAACCACGAAGGCGGAAATGTTGTAAACATGATCCGTAGAAATGCCAAAAGAGAGAAAACATTTCTGGCTGTACTTTTAACCTCTATCTCTCTTGTATATAGGCTATACAATCAACATGTCACAGTCACTCTGTCCTCCGATGCTACTGTAATTTGTGGTATGATAAGCGATATCACTCACCTCTATCTCCTCATAGCTGGCAGGGAACTTCCTCTCTTCGAAGATGATGACATGGTGGCGTATCCACTGCAGCAGGATAGTGATCAGCTCGTAGTACTCCTGCCAGCGCAGTTCCAGCTCCTACAGCAGAAACACACACACACACACACACACACACACACACACACACGCACGCACGCACACACAGAACAGAACATAGCATGACTTTCTCCTAAAAAAACAGACAGAAGAACTCTTCTCTCCACATCCAGGAGAACTCACTAACTCACACACAGCATTCGCTTAATTAACTGTCCACAGGAAGAGCCTTGTACAGCTGAACAAGGGGTAGTTAGTAGGAGAGAGAGAGAGAGAGAGAGAGAGAGAGAGAGTAGGGAGAAAGTGTAGACCATACTGTAGGTGTGTGTTTGTGTCACATGGAAGGACAGAAAGAGAGAGTGACTAGCAAAAACATTTTACATTTCTTTTAACTTCGGAAAAAGAAAAATCAATGAGCTATCGATAAAAAGCAGCAAGTTGAAACAATCGAAGACGTGTGGTAATATGTGTGGTTTTCTACTGCGGTGTCAGATAAAATATGCTCTGGGATGTGACCCAATGGTCTTGCCAGAGCAGTGAAGTAAACACCACAGGTTGTTCATTTCCTGTGGTGAGATTGAAGATCACAGGACTTGTCTCGCAAGTAGCAACTTTAAGGCCACAATGGACCTCAGGGTAAACCAGAAATCTGTTATGGGTTCAGTCACATCTGCTCCGAAATCTGGTCCTTTTGATTGATGGATACAATGGACCAATCATTTAGATTTGATTTTCCAATGAGGCGGGGTTTAGACCACAAGGAGGCGCGTGGAGTGGTTCGAAGGGGGGGGGGGGGGGATTCTCAACATTCATCAATACCCATTAGATATCTGTCAAAGAAGCAGTAGACAATCTTATTCAATCACTTCCATGTGTCGTACAGTAAGTGAAACTAGACTCACGTTGGCCTGGACACCACCCTGGGCATCGGGCACGCGGGGCATAGCGTCATACAGGGAGGAGACGTAGGTGATGATGGACTTCTCATCAGGGTGTGTCACGTCAACGTCTGAGGAAGGAACCAGACATTACAACACATTCTTAGAGTGTTTTTCGTCTTCTTCTTCCATTTACTATAGCAGACAATTCAATATGCATAGCAGCGTTTATTTATTCAACCTTTATTCAACCAGGAAAGGGCCATTGAGACGCAACGTCTATTTTGCAAGGGAGAGCTGGCCAAGAAAGCAGCAATAGTCAATACAACATTACAACAATGAAAATCGGCATGATATGGCCTACAGAAAACATGAAAACTCTTCCTGAAAAGAGTTTTGGGTCAGAGTTTTAAACTCATTTAGGGGCACTAGTGGATCTACTGTAGGTGAAGCATACCTTGTTAGCTACTGTATTATAGGCCTTCAGTAGATGCGTGATGCACTACCACACAGACTACACACACAAACTAATAACCTCACCAGAGTGTGGCCCAGCAAAATCTGCAAAGAGGGAATCACATAACAGTCTGTTTCTGTCTGTTTCTCTTCTTTTTTTTTTTTTTTTTTTTTTTTTAAGGGGACGAGATCAGTGAAAAGGGATCGGGAGGAGACATTTCACGGATTCGGGACTGGGCCAGACAGTGTTATCCATGATGGCTGTTCCCAGTGAACCAGGGTGTTGAGGGTGTCTTACCCTCTGGGTCGAGCAGACGGGTCACTCCCAGGTCCTTCTCTGCCACGTTGAAGGCCTGCTCCAGGTTCTCCACGTTGGTCTGGCGGAACACTCTGCTCATGTCGATGAGTCTGGGCCTAGGATGAGAGGGAACACAGCGACGGGACGTTAACCACGTGTGTCACGGCCCAACGGCAACGTACAGACAGAGGAGGAGGAGGAGGAGGAAGACGACATACTGTGTAGGGACAGCATATCAGGGGAGGCTGGTGGAGGTATACATCAGAGGACGGGGCTCATTGTAATGCATGGAATGAGGAATGGTATCAAACACGTTTTTGATACCACTCATTGTTCTGTTGTATTACGGAATGGTGTTGAAAGTGCTGAAATCTAACCCACTCATTCATCATATACAGTATATATATATAGCATATATTTCATATATATATATGATTGCGATTTATCTGTCTGTGTTTATAGACTATTGGAGATCTGTAGGAGCAGAGTGAGTTAATGACTGAAGGTGAAAAGGTACACCTGTCTGTTCTGTTAATCCTAATAAATCAAAGGGAACATCTGCCTGGTGCCTCGTCTCCCCAGGCTGTCCCAGTACCTCTGACACATCCCCCTATAGCTGCCACGGGAGGAATGTGATATCGGGTAGCAGCAGAGAACCGAGGGGAGTCACGCAAAAAAAAAAAAATCACATAACTGAGCACGCCCACTCCTCCTATCCTGGCTCTCCTCTCCGGGAAAAGGAGGGAAAGATAAGGGAGAGAGTGATTTCGACAAACGCATACTTGTACGGTCAAATAGCCGCGGGCCATACAAGCTCCTTAACAGGAATACCACACACACACATATTAACATTTAATATGTGTGTGTGGTATTCCTGTTAAGGAGCCTTAGCATTCCTTCACCATCGTCAGTCCCAACAAGGACAAGAAAAAACGTCTTTTGACAAGAAAAAAAACTTTAACCTCTTCCCATAAAGTTGATACGTAGCCTAGTAGTGCTGGTTACAGCTACATTATTGTATCTCATATTGTAGCAACATGCACATTCATTCTTATATTCAAGATATTCACATGATCCTGATCTACACTACTCTGAACTGAAACATCCAAAGAGAGAGCGAGACACAGAGAGAGAGAGAGAGAGAGAGAGGCGTAGAGCATAAGCGTAGACCCATACAACTCTTTGACGTGGAGGGTGGAGCGGACAGCGTAGTGGTCTCCAGGGCTGGGTGGCGACTCTGAATCCAGATAGCGCTCGCTCATGGCGCGTTGTCTCGCTAGTTGCCTGGACCTTGACCATCCCTGCTCCTGGTCCCCTGAGTGGGACTCAGAGATGGAGCGGGCCCCTGGGCTCTGGGAGGCTCGTCCTGAGTCCGAGGAGGAGCCCTCGGAGGGGATGTCCTCACACAGCATGACCACGCGGTCTTCCGCATCGCTGAACGAACCCGTCACACTGCCGGACAAGCTGCCGGAGCTCCGCTTCCTCTGCTTAAAACTAAGCTTCTTCTTCAGGCTGTGCAACATGGTGTGTCCTGGGAATTGTAGTCCAGCAACAGACTGGTTTGCTCCTTAGTTAGTCCAACAGGTGAAAATGTTGCAGTTAACAAGCCTCTGACCACTCTTCCCTGCAGACAGATCTCATCCAAGTGCCGAGTTCTTCAGTAAGACATGTTCTCTGATCTTCAAGTCATGTTATTCCTCTCCTGTGGTGCAGAAAGCCTCCTAGTGGAGCAGGGGGGTCACTACGGCCATCCCTTCTAAGCTGACATCCCAGCTGCAGCCCACACTGTATCCAAGCAGACGCTCCACCGCCGTCAAGTGTCAACTGGTCCTAGGTCACTGTAGCTCCTTACTTCCTAGAGAGACAGCGTTTAACCATCCAAATCGGTAGGTCAATATAAAAAAAACATCCAAGAATGTTCTGGATAGTGCCAACAGGTTGCTGTTGGAAACAGAGTGACTCTGCGATGCTCCAGTGATGAGTGAAGAGGGTTACACTGTAACAGTAGACTGCTACAGTAACTCTGCCCTCTACAACACACCCCCTCTGCCTTTATGAAACACAGCCACTAAATACACTGCCCGAGGTGTTCCTGGCACACACAAGCTAGTTACCTCTCTCTCTCTCTCTCTCTCTCTCACTCTCTCTCTCTCACTCTCTCTCCCCCTCTCTTGCAGGTATGTGCTCAGGTTTGAACTAACCAGCGCCTAGGGGCATCTCTTTCTTCCTTTTCAGAATCGTTCTTTTTTCCCTCGAGCCACACCTTGCTGCTCGCTAAGCAATTACCTCTCCCTTAACTAATGTCTCTCTTTTCTCTCTCTCTCTCTCTCTCTCTCTCTCTCTCTCTCTCTCCCTCCCTCTTCCTCTTTCTCTCTGCTTGTTCTGAGGCCTTTCTAAAGGATATTAACAATAACAACAACCGGACGTTTGGTGTTTTTCTCCTCCTCCTTCATCACAGTTGTGATGTGTTGTGATCAGTGTCAGAGACAACACCCACCTGTGGTATTCCAGGCCTAGGGCCCTGACAGGTACTGGTTAAACTGTGAGGCACTCATTCACATGTCTAATGGGAACATGTCTGATGGGAGCAGCCTAAAACCTGTATGATCAAGCACAGCCAGGAGAGATCCGAAACAGGCATCACAAGTGCAAGAGGAGAAGCGACATGAACAGTGAACTTTGGGCAACGGAGAGACACAGCCAAGCCAAGCCAGGCTGTTCTTGGAATATATCATTATCAAACACTTAAATGACAGAGACAGGAATCCAGTACATTGTTTTTGACCGACGACAAATTGTGATGTTTTTCAAGAGGGTAACGAACTGAGGTTGATTATAATTATATTTGCTATACTTATTTTAATTGGGGGACAATTACAGCAAACTGCAACGCTATCATTATTGTGTGGATAGATAATGTTTTTTGCTCGTTTATAGCAAGCAACATATTCCCCACTACAGTGGTCTTTCCCACTATAGTAGTCACAACGTTACTAACAAGCAAGTCAGGACACGCATGGCGCACAAAAAAATTAGACATCTGAAAATATGGCAATGTCCCATTCCTGTGCCAATCTGCTCGACATCATATACAACTTCACCTCACTGCAGTCATGTGTCGCAACAAGCCCTGCATCTCTGAGCATACCAGTGACACCAAGACAGTAAACATGAACACTCAAAGAACACACTTTGGGATGACAGCAAATTCACAACCACTGTGATTCTCGATGCGACAACTACTAACTCTTTTGCACAGAAAACCACTATATAGACCGCCTGAAATTCTAGAATGTGATATATGGAACTTTCTGATGTTTCAGGGAACACGTGTTGAACACTATCTAAGCTATTGATAGCTATTAATAATAATAATAATAATAATAATAATAATAATAATAATAATAATAATAATAATAATAACTTTTTATTTGTATAGCGCTTTTCCTGCAAACGTTGCAGCTCAAAGTGCTCCAATCATTATATAATATAATAATATATAAATAATTTAATAATTTAGTAATTTAAAGGCAATATTAAAAAGATGGGTTTTTAGTCTTGACTTGAACATATTTGCTGAGGTTAGGCACGTACAGTGTTGGTCCAGTGTATGTAGATGTTGAATGGAAGTAAGTGTGAACTAATTGGTGATCTGAACACAGTCTAGGGCTAGGCTATAGACATAAGTCATAGTTACGTGAGGTGATGTACAGTGGTGTTGAGCAGTGTACTGGTGTTGAGCAGTGTGCTGGTGTTGAGTGGTGTGTTGAGTGGTGTGCTGGTGTTGAGTGGTGTACTGGTGTTGAGTGGTGTGTTGAGCAGTGAATTGGTGTTGAGTGGTGTGTCGAGCAGTGAATTGGTGTTGAGTGGTGTGTCGAGCAGTGAATTGGTGTTGAGTGGTGTGTCGAGCAGTGAATTGGTGTTGAGTGGTGTGTCGAGCAGTGAATTGGTGTTGAGTGGTGTGTCGAGCAGTGAATTGGTGTTGAGTGGTGTGTTGAGCGGTGTACTGGTGTTGAGCGGTGTACTGATGTTGAGTGGTGTGTTGAGCAGTGTGCTGGTGTTGAGTGGTGTGTTGAGCAGTGTGCTGGTGTTGAGTGGTGTGCTTGTGTTGAGTGGTGTGTCGAGCGGTGTACTGGTGTGGAGTGCCGCGTCGGGCGGTGTCACTGTACAGTAGGAGAGGAGGTCACTCACTGGTGTTTGTGTATGACAGCGTTGAAGAGCTTTCCGTCCCTCCAGCTGGTGGTGAAGTTGTCACAGCGGATGCCCTGGTAGCCCTCCGTCATCCTCTGGGACCACAGCAGCAGCTTCTCCTTGGCAGTCATGTCGTCTGATTGGCCGTTCACCTGGATGTCAGAGATCTGGAGGGGGGAGGAGGGGGGCGAGAGGCACGGGAGTTAAAAGGGGGGGGGGGGGGGCGATGCACCAGACTACGGATGATATGATGAAGGATAAATGAAAGATTTGTGGAAATCAGTAAGTGATGCAAATGGATGGTTTGAATCAATCACGTGACGTCCAGGTTCGATCCGTTTGTCCCCCTCGATATCTGATAGTGAAGAACAACTGTTTGTTTTCTTCTTCTTTGGAACAACTATTTTGTTAAGGGCGAAAACAACCGAGATGCACTAGTGCAGATGACGGCTCAAAAGCGAACTGCGGACTGGAATTACTGCTTGGTGTGCAGGGAGACACATATGTTTAACCTGCTGTCATTGAGTTGGAGGGATGGCACCAACTGGTTCTGCGTTGGGTCAAAGGACCCGGCGGGAGGCCTGGGAACTGGGAAGTCAAGCCTCTGCTTATTGTGGAGTAATCTCTTTTGATCTGGTCTGGGAAGGATGAGTCAGAGTCACCAGGACTTCCCTCTAGCATACTCTCTCCAAAGAATGGCTCATTCAGGCTCACTTCAGTGAGTCAGTGTGTGCCTACACAGCGAATAGTGTATGTGCATGTGTGTGTGTATGTATGTGTGTGTGTGTGTGTGTGTGTGTGTGTGTGTGTGTGTGTGTGTGTGTGTGTGTGTGTGTGTGTGTGTGTGCGTGTGCGTGCGTGCATGCGCATGAGTGTTCTCCTCCGGTTCCGATCCTCCACCCTAAATTTCTCCTCTATGACTCACCAGGCACCGCCCTGTTGTTTTTATCATTCTGAGAAACAAGAGACATCCCGTCTCTCAGTTAAGATTGACGGAGGACAATATTCCTTTTTAACCTTCATCAGTGACCCAGGGCCCCTCCCTGGCCTGCTGTGTTAAGCTGAAACCTGAGCGCTTTCATATTAACTCAGAATGATTTGATTACAGAAGGTGTGGCTCTGCCTGGCTGGAACATGCCAGGGCACAGGGAGAGACAGAGGCAGTGTGGGCGGGTAGGGCTAGGGCTAGGGCTGGGGCTGGGGCTGGGGTTGGGGCTGGGGCTGGGGCTGGGGCTGGGGCTGGGGCTGGGGCTGGGGTGGTAGGGCTAGGGCTGGAGCTGGGGCTGGGGTGGTAGGGCTAGGGCTGGGGCTCATAGGGCTTTTAGGGCTGGGACTGGAGCCAAAAGGGCTGGGTCTGGGGCTCAGGCTGGGAGTATAGGGTGTCAGAGTTATTATAGTCCTACTGAACCACACCTTCCTCCAGGGAACTAGACAGAGTGTGACTCACACACTGATGCCATTGTACTGCAACAGTCTATCAAAAGGTTAAAGCCATCTAGGTGGAGAATGCTGCTGCATACACTATTCCCTTTTATTATACATTTTTATTGTGTTCTTATTTTTTAAACTACTCAGCATTACTGATTCTGTAATGTAGTTGCATGGATTGAATAACTGTAGGACTGATTGGAGTAGATTTGATACTGCCACAACGAGAACAAATTTGAGAACAAATTTGATTGGAAAGTAAGGCGATCGACTGAAAGTGATGTGATATCACTGGGCTTCTTCCATATCATTGGGTGGAATTGAATTATTGATTGCAGCTGATTGGTTGGGATCCGTGTCACGGAGACAGGAGGCGGGTTACTACGGTATGGGAACACAGCACTGACAGAGCAAGACACCTGGAAGTGAAGGATGATGGTCCATATCAGCCCCAGCGTCAGCTTGGGGTTGCCGTCGGCGATGTCGTCATTTCTGATGTTTACCAGCTTAACCTGTGATCGGATTACAGGAAAGTGAGAGTCAACAAAGAGTGTACCGGTAACATAATATGCTATTGCTATGATGTTCAGATGCATTCTGGAATACAGGTTACCAAATGTAAACTGTCATAATACAGCATATTACTACAAATAGTTTTTCATAAACCAATCCAAGGTCTTTCTTTTCCCATAGCAACATGTTCAGAGCATGTCCTCTTACCTGCCGGTGTCTGAGGAAGTCCAGTGCTATCTGTACATTCTGCAGCTTGTGGAATCGCATGCGGCCTTTCTCTCTGGGCTGGAGGGGGAGAGAGAGAGAGAGAGAGATAGAGAGAGAAAGAGGGGAGGAGGTTAGATACAGGTTGGATATAGCAGATATAAGGTTAGGAGGAACTCCTCCAGTTGGACTCTGAAATGAGTTGGGAAGTGTGGAAGTAGAAGGAGAAATGTGATGCAACTAAGACAATATCCAATGAAAAGGAGGAAAATCCAATTTGGGAAGAGACATCGTACAGACAACAGTAGAGATACATTGGCACAAAATAATAAAGCGAGTGAAAAAATGTAGAATTAACATGTTTGATAGAACAGATTTAGCTCATTATTGTACCAACCTGATGTTGGTACAGAAACATACAAACGCAGAGGTTGAGAAGGGGTTTTAAAGGGATACTAGTATACTGTACAAGGGGCAGATATGCAGCACTGTCATGCATTGGCTGAGCCAATTACACGGTTAGTCTTTTAGGTATAGCAAACCTTGATTGGTATGTTTTAAAAAATAATGTCACAATTTTGTTTTGAATTTCCATCTGACCAAAATGAAAACGGCTCAATTCTAGATCAATTGCGAACAAACATGATTTTAAAAAGCGAATTCCAGAACTTCAAGAGCTTGAAATACAGGTAGTTATGCCAAACAATATCAAAACGTAGCCTAGCGTCAAAGATTCGGGATAGTTAATTGCGTGTGCCCTTTCTTCACGTCACGTTTTTTATCTGTATCTAGCAGCTACATGGTCAATACACCTCTGGTTGCTATGCAAGCTGGTCAATGATAAATAAAAAAGAGATTTTAAAAAAGGCAACAAAAGTTAACTCAAATCGTCACAGCAGGAAGTGACATCATGCACAGCCAGTAGAGCCACATGAGGGAGGATGAACCATGTGACATGAGGAAGAAGAAGAAGAAGAAGAAGAAGAAGAAGCCCAAGTTAGAAACCCCACTCACCAACCGCAAGTTCCTGACAACGTCTCTCTCCCTCGGCTAGCCCCAGCAAGAGCAGTGCAAAGAGAGGAGGCAGAGGGAAAAGGGTGAAGGTCAGCATACAGGGGAAGGGGGGGGGGGGGGTTCAGGAGGAGGAGATGAAGAGGAGGAAGGAGAAGGGAGGAGAGAGGAGAGGGCAGAGAAGAGGACAACCAGGGGTCAGACAGGAGCACACAGTCCAGAAAAGAATAGAGGAGACGAGAAGGAAATGGAAGAGAATAGAAGAGACGAAAAAAAAAGAGAAGAAAAGAGAAGAGAAGGAAAGAGAGAGAAGATAGAGAAGAGAGAAGCCAAAGTGGGGGTTAATGTGTTAGGGCCATGGAGGTGTCTGGGCTGGAGAGATGAGCAGAGGCGGTAGAGACAGCAGACTGATGAGCGACAGGGAGGAGGGAGCAAGGCTTCCATACACAGAGAGAGATCTGGTCCCCCAGGCTGTATTTCATTAATGTTGGCACTTGCTGTAGGCTCGGTTTGCAGTACAGGTATGTTATCATAGGACAATTTGATACGCAAGGCGCCAAGTTGTCAGTTTTAAGGTTAACGGGTTTATTTTTCGATCGCTAGAAAATGGTTGTAGGGTAGTGGAAGGAGCATATCAAGGTGAAGTAGGTATCATCCTATCGGATAAAAGCGGCTTTGTTTAAAGCTGGGCTACCTGTCACATTTGCGTTCACCTTGACTGACAGTTGGCAAAATGTACTGTTCGGCAAGCTTCAGGGATGGAACACTAGTTTGCTTTAGAAAACCTGTTCGGCAAGCTTCAGGGATGGAACACTAGTTTGCTTTAGAAAACTCTCATGTTGTATTGGGGGTTAGGGCTTGGTATAGGTTGAGGTTTGGCTGGTAGTAGAGGCACTAAGTAGTCCATTCCCCAATCAAAGTCCGGGGGGTCAGGGGTACTCACCAGGGTCTCCCCAGAGAGGACCTCCAGCAGGAAGATCAGGTTGTGTCCATCTCTCAGGTCTTCGTACAGGTCAGACACGTGACGCTGTGCCTGGGAGGGAGACAGAGGGAAGGGGGAAGGGTTGGTTGTCATCATAATATACTCTGCTCCTCTTTTACAGCCACAGAGGGGTGAGAGAATGGAGAGAATACTTAGATAAGTACAATACCATCATCCTAAAGAGAATACTTCTATTCTATTCTTTGATGCTTTATTTAATGGTGAAATCTGCCACTTTTTTGGTAAACAGCTGGGGCTGGAGAAATGTAAACAAACAAGCTTATATTGTGGGTTGTGATAGGGTAAGACATTTGAACCTAGCTTATGTGGCATTTATAAGTTAGATTCTTGACAAATGAATGGCTAAATATCATTAGATTTAGGTTTAGGTTTTTAAAAAAATGTGATTGCCCCTTTAAACTTCCTTTGATGGGATTACATTTCTTTCATGTGAGATATTAAATAAAATGTTCCCTTCCATCTCTGCACTCTGCCTGTCCTGGAGCCCTCTCCATCTCCATCAGTACATCCATACACACACACACACACACACACAGGGCAGGAATGCATGGCCGGGAGCAGCCAAGCAGCCAAGCTGCCTGCCGTACACACACACACGCACACACACACACACACACACACACACACACATACACACACACTCTCACACACGCACACACACACACACGCACGCACGCACGCACACGCACACGCACACATACACACACACACACACACACACACACACACACACACACACACACACACACACACACACATCTGGAGCCAAATACCACATGGCACCTGCCAGGTGATTGATGGGACTCAGAAAGGCCTAATAAAATCTGATCGGTAAAACCAAAAACATACATATCACACATATGAGGGCACGGTGGTGAGGACACAATGCACACAGCCAGATGCAAATGCAGACAGAAACTCTGCATGGTTTGATGTGGTTTGACCGAGCACGGTGAAATGTGTTTTGAGACCCTTTTTGAGTCTCTGAGCACCATGCAGGCTAAACAAGTGATCTGCAGCATAAATACATTTAATAGGTGAGAGAAGCTGTGATAGCGTGGAGAAGAAGGTGGAAGCAAGAGGGGTACGGTAGGTAGGGAACCATTCAAACAGAGGATAGGTGGTATCTGCCCTCCGTCACACAGACGTTGCATACACCCTTCAGCGCGTACTCTGTTCATACAGCAAACACAAGGCCCGGTCTTAACACTTGAGATACGAACACACATAACTCACACAAAATGTGTCCCTCTGTCACATCAAAAGCTTGATTTACGAACTCCTGAGTTAACCTGCACGTATCTCAAGTGAAGGGTGCGGCCCACAGTGCACAAGGTAAAAGGTTTTTTTTTTTTGCGGAAAGAAAGCTAAATCATTCCTTATTTTTATCCGTGATAATGACCTGCAGGGGAGGCCTGGCAGAGGTAGAAGTCGGAGGACGGACGGACGGACGGACGGACGGACGGGGCTCGTTGTAATGCACGGAACGGAATGACGGACTGACGGACGGACGGACGGTATCAAAATGTGCGTGTCCGATACCCTTCCTCACTCCTTGCGTTACAATGAGCCCCGTCCCCCCGATGTCTACCTCCAGTAGCCCTCCCCTGAGCGTGGGGAGTGTTCAGGGTGGTCGAGTGTTCAAGGCTTGGAGCCCTGGGGGATGTGGGGTGACATGCACGTCAGAAAGTGGGCCAATAGTACACTCCTGCTTGGACCTGGTTACCAGGTGCTGCAGTACCTACCTCCACTTTCCAATGCTGGATAGATGGAAGGGAAGGAGGGATGAGATGGAGAGAACAACAGAACGGAGAGAGAGAGAGAGAGAGAGAGAGAGAGAGAGAGAGAGAGAGAGAGAGAGAGAGAGAGAGAGAGAGAGAGAGAGAGAGAGAGAGAGAGAGAAGATAGAGAAAGAAGAGAGGATGACAATTAATTTAGAATGAGGTTCAATGATTAGTTATTATAACGGAGATTTAAGTGAAGAGGATGATTGACAACGAAAACAGTTAGACAGATTAGAAGAATAGAATGGTACCATAATTAGTCATTTCAGGGCAGGGTTAAACATTGGAGATTGTGAGTAATGTTGTACTGTGTTATAATCAATGTGTTTTGATCAGGTGAAAAAAAAGAAAAAGATGTTGTGCCTGCAGAGGTATGGCTGCAAATCTTCCCCCTGCGAGTTGTAACAGTCCCTTAGCTGGTTTATGTTGGCATCGGTCTCAATGTTCTTGTGCTAACATCCTTATTGTGTGTGCACAGTAACAGCGAGTCACATCCGCCCACCGGTGTTGTATAATCCACAAGTTCACAGAGGTTTGAAATACAGGAGAGAGCATCGGCCACTAGAGGTCACTGTTTACACATGAATGCATGATTCACCTATTTCCCTCTGTGGTAATGACTAAGTTAGTCTATGTTACGATCATAGACGTTGTATGTCAGGGGTGTATACAGTTATGTCCAATAGCGGTGATAATGTCATGTAGTATCAAAGGAAACATTGTATCAACGGTATCATTGTATTGTACCATTTGTTGATATCAATGGACTAAAATCAATCAACAGTACAACCAAACCAGTTTGTACCTCTTTAAGCCACTTTAGTTCATGCCCTGTAGTTACAATACACTGCCTCTCTCTCTCTCTCTCTCTCTCTCTCTCTCTCTCTCTCTCTCTCTCTCTCTCTCTCTCTCTCTCTCTCTCTCCCTCTCTCTCTCTCTCCCTCTCTCCCTCTCTCTCTCTCTCTCTCTCTCTCTCTCTCTCTCTCTCTCCCTCTCTCCCTCTCTCCCTCTCTCCCTCTCTCTCTCTCTCTGTCTCTCTCTCTCTCTCTCTCTCTCTCTCTCTGTCAGAGCTGTTGAACAACACGTACTTAAAGCCTGTCTGTCCATCACCAGAGCTCAATCAGCCCGTGTCGGAGAAGCGTCAGTGAATCATGGTGATCACATGGCTGCTGCTGACAGGTGGTGTCACGGTACACACGATGCTCCCAGAGATCAAGTGAGACCTCTCATCTGATCGCCGCCTGTGTTCTCAAGGTTAAAACCATTAATCCCAGTCAACAGCAGACACCAGCTTTGAATAGTGTTTGGAGAAAAACTGTTTGAAATACTTCTCTCTGTGCTCGATTGAGTTTGCCTGGCACAACGGAACAAACAGAATAGTTTGCAAACCAAGTTGCAATCCCTCAACCGTTTGGTGCTCCAGACAGCAGACTCAAGCAAAAAGGCTCAAAGTATTTGACAAGGTTCTGGCCAACACAGAGAGGGTCTGACACATCCCTCATCATAGACAAACCACACACTCTAGCAGTGGCGTACTCAGGCTGTTTGAAGGGCAGGGGCGAAAAGAAAAAAGGGCACTTACTGCACAACATGGGACCCCATCAGTGCACATGGTCAAATTTAGACCATTGGAGGGGCACCATTAGGGCACATCCTCTACTTTTCGCCACTCAAAAGGGCATTTTCGCCACTCAAAAGGGCACTTAAGCGAGACGTTTTTCAACCGTGGGGGCACCAGGAGGGGCGGTCGCCCCCCCTGCCCCCCCCCCCCCTGAGTCCGCCAGTGCACTCTAGACTCTAGACTAGATTTTCAGGATAGCAAACACACAGGTTAGGTATGTGCTTAGCTTTTCAGTTATATGAGCATGTCATGCTGCAGCGTTGTATATCAATGGTATCCGTATGGAAAATATAGTGATTCTTTTGGGTATTTGACTATACAGATGCGCCGGTAAATCTACTGTACAGAACGCTGTAGGCCTACAGTGCATTAAGTTTTACATAACACCGCAAACAGAAATGGTGAGAAACAGGAACACCGTCATTCCTCTGTTTGTCTTCCCACAGTCGCTCACCAGTGACAGGATTTATACCCGAGTGACAATGATTCCATTTCCCTTTACAGTCGCTCACGGCTGGGCTGGGCCCAACCGCCCCTAGACCTGCCCACTGGGAACGCATTAAAAACATCAGCTCAACATCAGCTTAGCGTCAGGGGAGAAAGCGTTTTACACAGGCAGATTGCTAACACTTTCACCCCCCCCCCCTTCCCCCTCCCCATCCCCAATATTCTACAATCTCCTCAAACATGTTTCTAATTATTAGCCTCAACTTGAGTTGGTATTTCACCTTTAATGACAACAGTAACAATGCACTGTCAAGCACTTCTTTCTCTGCAAGCTTAACTACTATTTGTTGTGTAGATACTCTGGGGTTTATTTTAACATTGTGATAGCCAGTGTTAGTGCAAACACCCAATTTTAAGGCCAGACCTTCAGCGCAATGGCTCCAGTGGGTGTGGTAATTTCACTTGTTACCGACTGACACAAATTGCCAACTCCGCCTGCGTTTGGACCTGCGTCCATTTTTGCGCCGGCTTAAAACAGATCCCTCCATCTCAACTTACTTAAATCAAAGTTATTGCAATTGTGCTTAGCCGTTGATCGATATGTCAAAACTTGCTAAGAAGCTAAGCTAAGAAGCTAAGCTAAGAAGCTAAGCTAAGAACCTCCACAAATAGCAGTCAGGCAATCAGGCAGTCAGGCAGTCAGGCAGGCAGCCACCCAGACCCGAGAGTCTGTGGAGCACATGTGCTACTGTTGGCCTGGGCTGTGCACACAGCCACCACTGGGCCCACCGCCCAGAACTGGAGCCTTACGCTTCACAGGCAGCTAGCTCGCTCGCTATAGTTCAATAAACGATTCCAGATGTCTGTGACTCACCCTCACACACAGAAAACACTTAAAGAGAGAGGAGAAAGCGTGTGTGTGTGTTTGTATTATATCAAGAGGAGAATTATGTTAGCGTCGCACATTCGTGGAAAGGAAAATACTGTGGGTCTTTTGTGTTGCCGTTTTTCCCCCCCCTTTCATTTTCCAACCGAAATGAACGGTTTTGTTTCTTTAGGCTGGAGAATAGAGAGTAATGAGGAGGCCCTTAATGTTCGTAGGCCTTTAAACGTCTGGTTAGCGGCGGGGGTTTGTGAAATGAAAAATGACACGAGCTGGGATATTTTTACTATGTACTGTGGGAGTGGCATGTCATATGGATGCGGTGGGGGGGGGGGGGGGGTCGTTTTTCATTGCTAATGAAAAACTCTAGAGTGACTTGTTTAGGTAGTTAACCCGGCTTCACCTCACCGCTGCGCCTCTCTCATTGTAACTAAAGAGTGATGAATTGCATGGCTTGCGGTGCTAAGTTAGGGATTGGAGAGGGGGGGGGGGGGGTTGAGGCAGGTGAGAGGTGAGGTTGTGACAACCGTTGGCTTACAGAGTCACTCGGTCGAAGAGAGATTGGCCTTCTGGTAAACCTCTCCTTGAAACACTAAGCCAGTGAAAACGAGTGAGTAATGAATGTGTCACTGCTGTGTGTGTGTGTGTGTGTGTGTGTGTGTGTGTGTGTGTGTGTGTGTGTGTGTGTGTGTGTGTGTGTGTGTGTGGTGTGTGTGTGTGTGTGTGTGTGTGTGTGTGTGTGTGTGTGCGTTCATCAAAGAGGAAGTGTCGACATAAAGATAACAACGATCTTGAGGATGTGATCTTTGTGGGTGTCTAATGTAGGATCCTACCCTGATGTCATCATATTGTGTTGTCATGGACACTCCTATGCATGGGATCATAACCCCAGAGAGTGCATGTCCTCCACCTCAGGTAATGGTTCAATCACATTGTCGTCATCGACATACCAACAGAGAAGTCTCCTTTACGACATAACCCTTTTAAAAAACAGCTAAAGGTCATAACACAGGTCATAACACTCTGATACTCAAACTGTTTGGTTTGATTCCTCCCTGTTTT
The DNA here is from genome assembly GCF_963989245.1 of Nansenia antarctica. Lineage (NCBI taxonomy): Eukaryota > Metazoa > Chordata > Actinopteri > Argentiniformes > Microstomatidae > Nansenia > Nansenia antarctica. The sequence goes on along the minus strand of NC_137680.1, from coordinate 13,802,118 downwards.
GAATCACATAATTACCGTTCGGTCTAAAAAACGCAGTAATAAAAACATCGAGATCTGCTCCTGTAATTAGAGAAGTATGGTGATTTCTGAAGCTGAAGATCAGTGTTTGCCGAAAGGCTAAATTGCAACCATTGGAAAACACACAACTGAGCTCCCAATGAAATTGTTGGCCAATTAAGATGATGACTCATGAGATAAATATCTACCATTAACCACGTGCACGGCAGGGAATAGTCCTGAACTAAGGGAAGGGGGGAATCACCATAAATTCCTCTTTGAAAATGTCTGTGGTTGTTATGCAAGTAACCAATTCACCACATTGTAGTCATGCTATTCAACTCGACTTGAGCTTTTAGGGTACACTAATAATAAGTATTAAAACGCAATGTTGTTCAAATGAAACTGATATAGCTTTAAATGCCTGTGTGGTGGTGGTTGTGTGTGTGTGTGTGTGTGTGTGTGTGTGTGTATGTGTCATTATCTTCAGCTAATGATTAGTGATGACACAGTGAGTTAGAGAGACGGTGTCATACAAGTGAGAGTTATCAGACACAGACAGTACGCTCACTGACTGCAGACCTTACCTTTATCAAGTGTTTGTTGACCCATTTTGTGAAGGTCTTTTTCTGTACCCGATCCCGTTCATCTGCAAGACACAACAACAGGAAGGCAAACATGAGACAGGAATAACAGGGTTATGACAAATAGAAGAGCAAAGTAAGGGGGAAAAGATGTCAAACTCTCACTGACAATATTGACATGGAGGTATTCTTCGAGGTGGCGGTAGAGACAGAAATGAAATGAAAACTGCAGTGGCTAGCCACACAGACAGGATTCAAGGCTTTAATATTACATCAATAACATGCTGCTGAACTAATAAATACTGCAGATGCCACATATTTGCTGCAACTTCCCTAAAGAGAAAGACATATCGTCATAGGGTGGGATAGACACACTGTACAGACTTGATCATAACTGTGCGTCTGTGTGTGTGTGTGTGTGTGTGTGTGTGTGTGTGTGTGTGTGTGTCTGTCTGTCTGTCTCAACTGGGCCTGTTTGAGTCAGGAGACGTCATCATTGCACAGTCAGAGTCTGGAAATGTGCCCTTATTGTCTACCCTAGGTGCAGTTGTAAAGACATGCCTACCACTAAGCTGTTACTGAAAGCCCGAGGGCACAGATCTGAGGGAGTATCAAAGAGACTGTATGATTCGGGTGAGTTGCTGAAAGGGGTGGCTCAGAGGCTAAACCCAGTTGTTTATGTAGAATACGTGTGACACTACTAAGCGTGTTGAACATCTCATACGGTGGGCTCTCAGAGATCATCGAGATCATCGAGATCACGTTGCCTTCGGGCAGGAAACAAACCACATCTCTGCCTCACCTGATCTGAGGGGACACACCCACTCTGCCAACACACACCTGGACAACACAGGGACACACCCACTGCCCTGCGGTACAGGTGTTTAGACGACAGACCAGACACTGATAGAGACCTACCCCCCCGCGGCCAGACATACCATCCTACGTCTCATCACAGACCGTTTAACAGAAACAGACGTCACTGAGAGGAAGAAATGTGTGTTTTCAAAGTCAAAGATGGCTCGCTGAGAAGTAAAGTGTATGATGCATCCCAATAACATACAATTGCAGAACTGCGAAAAAGAAAGTGTCATCCTACTCACACTGCATATAAAGAGGCCTCATCTCTTTAATAAGACACCGAGGCGACTTAAGTACAGCTTAAGTCGTACTGAAACCTAATGAACTGCCGGTATAAAGAACCTTATCAGTCTTACAAGGTAGTGAAATCTTCCGTTAACGCCTTATACGACACGCCCTGCAATCAGAGGCAAAGGGCTAAGCATGACCGCCGATTCCCGGGCTAACGCAAATGTGCCCGCAGGCCCCGCTTTTGTGTTCTCAGGTGGGTGGAGGTGACTTAACAACCACTGTGTTATGAAATCAAGTTGCCATGGAAACCGTAGGGGTATGTGTGTGTGTGTGTGTGCGCGCGTGTGTGCGGAGACACTGATAGCGGTGGAACTTTGACCCCCCCGAACATCAATAAGGGTTGTTAAG
>NC_137680.1:13767915-13799837 GCF_963989245.1 Nansenia antarctica | reverse complement strand
TGCAAGCTTAACTACTATTTGTTGTGTAGATACTCTGGGGTTTATTTTAACATTGTGAAAGCCAGTGTTAGTGCAAACACCCAATTTTAACGCCAGACCTTCAGCGCAATGGCTCCAGTGGCTGTGGTAATTTCACTTGTTACCGACTGAGTGACACAAATTGCCAACTCCGCCTGCGTTTGGACCTGCGTCCATTTTGCGCTGGCTTAAAACAGATCCCTCCATCTCAACTTACTTAAATCAAAAGTTATTGCAATTGTGCTTAGCCGTTGATCGATATGTCAAAACTTGCTAAGAAGCTAAGCTAAGAAGCTAAGCTAAGAACCTCCACAAATAGCAGTCAGGCAATCAGGCAGTCAGGCAGTCAGGCAGGCAGCCACCCAGACCCGAGAGTCTGTGGAGCACATGTGCTACTGTTGGCCTGGGCTGTGCACACAGCCACCACTGGGCCCGCCGCCCAGAACTGGAGCCTTACGCTTCACGGGCAGCTAGCTCGCTCGCTATAGTTCAATAAACGATTCCAGATGTCTGTGACTCACCCTCACACACAGAAAACACTTAAAGAGAGAGGAGAAAAAGAAAAGGAGAAAGCGTGTGTGTGTGTGTTTGTATTATATCAAGACAAGAATTATGTTAGCGTCGCACATTCGTGGAAAGGAAAATACTGTGGGTCTTTTGTGTTGCCGTTTTTTCCCCCCCCTTTCATTTTCCGACCGAAATGAACGGTTTTGTTTCTTTAGGCTTGAGAATAGAGAGTAATGAGGAGGCCCTTAATGTTCGTAGGCCTTTAAACGTCTGGTTAGCGGCGGGGGTTTGTGAAATGAAAAATGACACGAGCTGGGATATTTTTACTATGTACTGTGGGAGTGGCATGTCATATGGATGCGGTGGGGGGGGGGGGGGTCGTTTTTCATTTCTAATGAAAAACTCTAGAGTGACTTGTTTAGGTAGTTAACCCGCCTCCACCTCACCGCTGCGCCTCTCTCAGTGTAACTAAAGAGTGATGAATTGCATGGCTTGCGGTGCTAAGTTAGGGATTGGGGGGGGGGGGGGGGGGGGGGTTGAGGCAGGTGAGAGGTGAGGTTGTGACAACCGTTGGCTTACAGAGTCACTCAGTCGAAGAGAGATTGGCCTTCTGGTAAACCTCTCCTTAAAACACTAAGCCAGTGAAAACTAGTGAGTAATGAATGTGTCACTGCTGTGTGTGTGCGTGTGTGTGTGTGTGTGTGTGTGTGTGTGTGTGTGTGTGTGTGGGTGTGTATAGGTGTGTGTGTGTGCGTTCATCAAAGAGGAAGTGTCGACAGAAAGATAACAACGATCTTGAGGATGTGATCTTTGTGGGTGTCTAATGTAGGATCCTACCCTGATGTCATCATATTGTGTTGTCATGGACACTCCTATGCATGGGATCATAACCACAGAGAGTGCATGTCCTCCACCTCAGGTACTGGTTCAATCACATTGTCATCATCGACATACCAACAGAGAAGTCTCCTTTACGACATAACCCTTTTAAAAAACAGCTAAAGGTCATAACACAGGTCATAACACTCCGATACTCAAACTGTTTGGTTTGATTCCTCCCTGTTTTGAATCACATAATTACTGTTCGGTCTAAAAAACGCAGTAATAAAAACATCGAGATCTGCTCCTGTAATTAGAGAAGTATGGTGATTTCTGAAGCTGAAGATCAGTGTTTGCCGAAAGGCTAAATTGCAACCATTAGAAAACACACAACTGAGCTCCCAATGAAATTGGTGGCCAATTAAGATGATGACTCATCAGATAAATATCTACCCATTAACCACTTGCACGGCAGGGAATAGTCCTGAACTAAGGGACGGGGGAAATCACCATAAATTCCTCTTTGAAAATGTCTGTGGTTGTTATGCAAGTAACCAATTCACCACATTGTAGTCATGCTATTCAACTCGACTTGAGCTTTTAGGGTACACTAATAATAAGTATTAAAACGCAATGTTGTTCAAATGAAATTGATATAGCTTTAAATGCCTGTGTGGTGGTGGTTGTGTGTGTGTGTGTGTGTGTGTGTGTGTGTGTGTGTGTGTGTCATTATCTTCAGCTACCCTTCAGCTAATGATTAGTGCTGACACAGTGAGTTAGAGAGACGGTGTCATACAAGTGAGTTATCAGACACAGACAGTACGCTCACTGACTGCAGACCTTACCTTTATCAAGTGTTTGTTGACCCATTTTGTGAAGGTCTTTTTCTGTACCCGATCCCGTTCATCTGCAAGACACAACAACAGGAAGGCAAACATGAGACAGGAATAACAGGGTTATGACAAATAGAAGAGCAAAGTAAGGGGGAAAGATGTCAAACTCTCACTGACAATATTGACATGGAGGTATTCTTCGAGGTGGCGGTAGAGACAGAAATGAAATGAAAACTGCAGTGGCACTGGCTAGCCACACAGACAGGATTCAAGGCTTTAATATTACATCAATAACATGCTGCTGAACTAATAAATACTGCAGATGCCACATATTTGCTGCAACTTCCCTAAAGACAAAGACATGTCGTCATAGGGTGGGATAGACACACTGTACAGACTTGATCATAACTGTGTGTCTGTGTGTGTGTGTCTGTCTGTCTCAACTGGGCCTGTTTGAGTCAGGAGACGTCATCATTGCACAGTCAGAGTCTGGAAATGTGCCCTTATTGTCTACCCTAGGTGCAGTTGTAAAGACATGTCTACCACTAAGCTGTTACTGAAAGCCCGAGGGCACAGATCTGAGGGAGTATCAAAGAGACTGTATGATTCGGGTGAGTTGCTGAAAGGGGTGGCTCAGAGGCTAAACCCAGTTGTTTATGGAGAATACGTGTGACACTACTAAGCGTGTTGATGAACATCTCATACGGTGGGCTCTCAGAGATCATCGAGATCATCGAGATCATGTTGCCTTCGGGCAGGAAACGAACCACATCTCTGCCTCACCTGATCTGAGGGGACACACCCACTCTGCCAACACACAGCTGGACAACACAGGGACACACTCACTGCCCTGCGGTACAGGTGTTTTAGACGACAGACCAGACACTGATAGAGACCTACCCCCCCGCGGCCAGACATACCATCCTACGTCTCATCACAGACCGTTTAACAGAAACAGACGTCACAGAGAGGAAGAAATGTGTGTTTTCAAAGTCAAAGATGGGCTCGCTGAGAAGTAAAGTGTATGATGCATCCCAATAACATACAAAAGGTGTCATCCTACTCACACTGCATATAAAGAGGCCTCATCTCTTTAATAAGACACAGAGGCGACTTAAGTACAGCTTAAGTCGTACTGAAACCTAATGAACTGCCGGTATAAAGAACCTTATCAGTCTTACAAGGTAGTGAAATCGTCCGTTAACGCCTTATACGACACGCCCTGCAATCAGAGGCAAAGGGCTAAGCATGACCGCCGAATTCCCGGCAAACGCAAATGTGCCCGCAGGCCCCGCTTTTGTGTTCTCAGGTGGGTGGAGGCGACTTAACAACCACTGTGTTATGAAATCAAGTTGCCATGGAAACCGTAGGGGTATATGTGTGTGTGTGTGTGCGCGCGTGTGTGCGGAGACACTGATAGCGGTGGAACTTTGACCCCCCCCGAACATCAATAAGGGTTGTTAAGGACAACCCTGATTTATGAGGACTTCCTGTTGCCACTTCCTTTCTGAGAGGGTCCAGTATCACGTTCAGGGGAAGACTACTTGAAGGCTGAGATAATGACTGACTAACCGGGACATTTCTCACAGAACTCTAACCTATTGACTGATAATCCTGTAATCCTCGAGCAGCCATTGCCTCTTGACCTATGGACACTCCATTGTAAGTGAATTCCATTGTTTCCATGTTATTCAATATTGATAATGCCTCAACAGGCACCCTTTGCGGCTGTAGAGCCACTTTAGTCTGTAGGTTCAGTAGTGGGTATGTAAACTACTACTAACTGCCTACTAAGCCTTCTGCCCTGAAGGTAAAAGTATCAAATGTCGCTCAAACTGAGGAAAAGAGAAGAGAGAGAGAGGAGAGAGGAGAGAGAGAGAGAGAGAGAGGAGGAGAGAGAGAGAGAGAGAGAGAGAGAGAGAGAGAGAGAGGAGAGAGAGAGAGAGAGCTCTGGAGCCCAAAACAATGTGTAACAAAACACTCTTTTGTGTGTGTTGGTACAGCAGCAGTGTTCACCCTCCATCCACACATCAGTGGTCAGGTCTCAGGGAAAAGCCAAACCATTCAGACTACTGCAACCTACAATTTGTATTCAGTACAGAGACACACAACACAGTGATCATCGAAGGGAAGGTCCTACCTTTACCCCAAGCCAACTCCTTGATTTAGCGCATGTCGGGGCAGGATAAAGGAGTCTATTACATGATAATCTAATAGGACCCTTTGACTGAATCACCATTACTCCCTTTGTTTAAACACTTGGAATTAGCTATAAATCAATGGATAATGTTATCGTAGAACTTCGCTGGCCAAATACATAAAACATGAAATATGCATAAATCTATGGTGTTTGACAGCTTCCTTGTAAAGGTTAATCTATCATGACTACATAAAGACCCTCCCCCCCCCCCCCCCCCCACACACACACACACACACACACACACACACACACACACACACACACACACCCCAAGGGGAGGGAACGACGGATGCGTCTGAAAAAGGGGGGAGTAGTCCTCTCTCGGTCACAATATCATGGACCACTGGAGTGAAAGAACAGTTCAAGAAGAACGTTTCCTTTTTTTAAACATAAACACATCCTCATGTTTGACCCTAAAGAGAGGGGAGTCCGCTTTCATAATCATACAGCGTCAGCTTGAAAAACCGTAATTGAAAGTTCTCAACAGCCTCACAGTGGAAGCCACAAGTCCTCCTTTCTGCTACATCTGACTCTCGCCTGTTAGGATATAATAGCATCAGACAGGCCGTGGGACATGAAAGGGCTCATTATATCTCCATAGACTGGACCAATCAGGCCCTGGTGTGAACCTCTGAAGGCGCTTGTCTGCGCGTATGATCTGAAAATCATCCAAACCCGAAATTACAGGGGTACAAAACCCACCCCCCCCCCCCCAAAAAAAAACTCTTCTTCGCTCTCACAGGGAAACACTTACGCCGAATGATTTCCCTTCCATACTCTAACCGTGACAGAACAGACAGAACATCTATTTTTTTTTTTTTTTTTTTTAAAGAAGCTATTTCACGTCATCTCTTCCGAGGTTCTTTGAGGAAGTCGTACGTGTCATATACTGGTACCTTTCCTGCCGCCCATGTTCTTGAGCATCCCCTGGTAGATGCCATCGTCTGAAGGCACCCTCTCCCTGCCCACGCTGTCAGAGGAGTTGTTCCTGTGCTTCTGCTGCTGAGCGCTCATGGTTCACTCTCAGTCTCACTCACACTACTGTACTGTCTGTACAGACAGTGCTAATGTAATAAAGTTCCCCTTCTCTCTAGTGTGAAATCTCTCTGTCTGCCACCAGACAGGTTTCCCGGTAGTTTTAAGTGTCTCTCTTGAGCTCTTCTCGTGGTATAGTCCTTTACTGCTTCAGTCAGAGGGAACAGTCAGAGCATGCAGGCTTTTTGTGGCAAAGTTCCAGTCAGCACTTTAGACCTATGATTTCTCCTTCTTTCTCTCTCCCTCTCTCTCTCTCTCTCTCTCTCTCTCTCTCTCTCTCTCTCTCTCTGGGTTGAGCTCTGCCCTTCTTTTCTTGCCTTTGGAGGACATAATGCTCCTGAGGAAGTAGCCTGCCACACCCCTCCCTCCCTCCCTCATTCCCTCCCTCTGCCTCGTCATATCGGTATGGCCCGGGGAAAGGAGGATGGAGGGGGAGGGGACAGGCTAAGGTGTGGTGATGACGAGCGTGTACATACACACACACACACACCAACAAACACACACACACCACCTGCATACACACACACACACACACACACTCTCACTTATCCGTGAAAGCCTGGCTTACGCAAGCACACGCACACGCACACACACACACACACACACACACACACACACACACACGCACACGAGTGACACTTGCTGTGTGCAGACAAATGCTTGAGGTCACAAGTTAAACATGGAGCGGAAATAAGTGACAAAACTCCCTTTTTACAGTTTGGAAATATGTCACTGTACTTATACATAACAACAGGGCCATATACCGTCTCAGTCCACACACACACACACACACACACACACACACTTCTGCTTAATCATTAACTAGTCATGGCATTCTTTAGATAGCGGTAGGAGTTACTCAGTGTGACTGAAGAAGAGGAAGGATGGGCTGGTCTGGCACCAACACACTGGTGAGATCAGTGACCCAACCCTGAACAACCCCGCTGACAACATTGTACCAACATGTACAGTACAACCATGAACACAGGTCCAATGGTGTGTGTGTGTGTGTGGTACTTTGGACCAGGGTTAGCCCTAATATGGCTGCTTCAGTTCTCCAACTACCCAGCGAAAAGAAAGACAGCAATCCTATCATTCACTCCACTATAATAATCTCCCATCGACTTCTGATTGTGTGTGTCAATGTTGGCTCGGGATAACAGTGCGGCGATTGACACCTGAACCTTAACCACACTATTAGTTTAGGAAACAAAACGGGATTCCCTTGGATAACACGTTTCAAGGCAGCTAAGGAATCATTGATCAGGGAGTCGTAGTCCACATTATGCTTCGTCACACACCTGACCGCAACACTCTAACTATGTGGAGGGAACATGGTGACATTCCAGCACACCACCATCATAAACAACTCCAGTCTCTTCTCTGGAGCTAACTTAAGGGTAATCAGCCATGGATAAGAGGCTATCAGTAAGGACACAGTAGATCAGGCGTTTGGGGGGCTGAGACATATACACACTGCAGTCCCTTCCCTGTGGTCCTCTAGAGGGGCTGAACAACAACAGTAAGTGCTGACAGCCATGCAAAGCACAGGGTGTGACCAAGCTGTGGTAAATCCTACCCCTCTAGGCATGAAGAGGGAACATATCCAATTTCAATTTCTTCACTCCTGCCGGAGATAACATTAGGCGGCAACTCAAAAACACTCTCAGCCTCAAAGTGTGACTTATACTTTAGGATAGCTTGTTTGAACACGAAGTAGGCAGTCAGCAGTCAGTGCATCAATGCATCAATCAATGCACCACACTCTCACACAGTGTGTGTGTGTGTGTGTGTGTGTGTGTGTGTGTGTGTGTGTGTGTGTGTGTGTGTGTGCGTGTGTGTGCGTGCGTGCGTGTGTTCATGCGTGAGTGTGTTTACTTTACTAACCGAATTCGAGGCAACATTTGCAAATGTTTGAGACACACCTTCACTAACAGCGTGGTTGGTTCTAAACAACGTCGAGGCAAGCAGAGGAATTAAGGAGTGGCTCTGAAGGTGATTATTCCATATTCCAGTCCAAAAACATGGAACCATCGCAGGTACATTAGCACAACTTGATGCCACAGTCGCTTAACAGCATTGACAATTCATACTGTTGCTTCTCACAGGACATTTGGGGATCAAAATGATTCAAGTGACCACACAAACTTCGAAACAAACCATGGGTGTGTTTCCTGTTACGATGTCTATCAGGTCAGCCACCTCTTAAAAAAAAAAAACACTATCTCTGGTGCATCTTATCAAGTTATGGTAAATACCTAAGTATGACACTGCAGACCATAAGATACATCATGGATGAATGAGTAATTCAACTCTTCCTGTCAACCAGATGGGACCAACACTGCTGGCTAGCTAGATGCTCCTTAGCAGTGTCACACCTACCTCATCAGGGCTCCTAATAACATCATGAGGAATGTACAGGTCTGGGAACAGCCTAGTTCGTCCTCGTTTTGGACTTCATCCCTTTGGCATTTGGACATTTCTCACGGCATATCAGGTGAGACATAGCAGGTTCCTCAGTGGTGACACACACAATGACACTCTCCTCCACAACACCATGGGACATGTCACAGAGAGCTCCCAGACCAGGAGCAGGCAAGGCCACAGAGGCAGTGGAAAAAAATCTGAAGTCATGAAACTGTTTCTCAAGAGGAACTGCTCCGCAACTGCTCAGCAAGACATATCATTAAGGTCTAAACGTGGTTATTATGACGCTCACTCATTTTTGGCTCCATCAATACCAGATGGCATGTTTGGTCATATTAAAAGCAGCAGAGTTTGCTGAAAGTATGAAGTGATGAAACATTGAGTTTTTGCCTCTTTCTAAAATGACATGTTTGAGGTGATTTCGAGAAAGGGTGCAGGCAGGAGGAGTGTGTGATCGTGTTCTTGCTGTGCGTTCCCATCGTCCCTGTGCGTCACAGTGTGGATGGCTCTTTCCCGTGGGGACAGGGCAGGCGGGCGGGGGGGGGGGGGCGGGCAGAGGAAACCCCTTTTATACGCCCTCAGGGTCTCTGACTCATCGCTCCAGCATTTCCTTCTGAAACTATTTTGTACACAAACACAAACAAACACACACCAATACATTCACACACAAGCGAAGGCACATGCACAAACATACGCACGCTGGCACGCACGCTGGCACGCACGCTGGCACGCACGCTCACACAAGCACATGCAGACACACACACACACACACACAAGCACACACTCACACACATATACGCACACAATCTCCAGTATACCCCCCAATGTTATAATTGGACCCCGAGCTACAGCACACTCCTCTAATCAATTCTTGGATGTCAACGACAAAATATATGAAATAATGATGCTGATGAATGTAGTCACTGGTAATATCACACACAGTTCAACAAGGTTTGTTATTGACAGCCATGGGAATGTTGATGGAAATATCGAGACATGTGACTTTTGTCCTGATTATAACAAACAATGTTTGCTCTCTCTCTCTCTCTTCGGGCTACACCTTAACTGCTCCTCCTGAGACATCTACTACCCTCCAGCACGGTGTCTCCTGAGACACCTGCTTCCCCCTATACTGTGTCTCCTAAGATTTCCTTCTTCATCTAGCACGACGACCGCCAATGGCCCCTGGCCTGAGCTAGATTACTCTTCCTGCTACGACTGGTGAATTGATGATTCCCTTGCTTAGTCAAATGTATTGATTGTAAGTCGCTTTGGAATAAGGCGTCTGCTAAATGCCAAAAATGTCAATGTGAATCTAATATCTCCTTATTATTTCAACTGCTCATGATTATCTCTCATCACTCTATCCACCGACTCAATTAATTTAATTTTAATTTTGCCATTTAGCAGACGCTTTTATCCAAAGCGACTTACAATTATGAATTACAGGGACATTCCCCCTGGAGTAACTGAGGGCTAAGTGCCTTACCCAAGGGCACACTAGTAGTGGTGTGGCTTCAGGCGGGATTTGAACTCACAACCTTCCGATCACAAGTCCAACTCACTATCCACTAGACCACCACTACCCCTCAACTAGCTGCTGATCCACAGCGGAACCTCCTACTCTAGCGATAGGAGAAGCTGCACCCTGTAGACCAGGGGGAGGCTAGTAGAGGTAGAAATCGGAGGATGGGGCTCATTGTATTGATGGAATGAGGAACGGTATCAAACACACACAGGTTTGATCCCCCTCCTCATTACGCTCCAAGCATTACAGCGACCTCATCCTCCGTTGGCTACCTCTACTAGCCTCCCCCGCTGCAAACACTTGTAACCATGTTTAACACCAGATAAGGTGAATCATCTTTAACTCTAGCCTAAAGGAAAAAAATAACAATCTGTTTTAAGTTGTTGGAGAACTGTAAAAACATGTTTTGCCTAAATGGAATGCCTGAGTTCCTCTTCAAAGTGAGAATGTCAACATGCCCTCTTTAACTGCGTTAGGACTATAGGTGTGTCTATACAGCTTCTGTCAAGTTCAACGGTAAATATTAAGGTAAGCTTGGAGCTGTCCTGGACCCAGTCATCTGTCTTATAGACTCAGAGGGAACACTATTGCTTAGGGGAAACAAACAAACACAGAGGAAGAAAAGGATCTGCCATCGTGGTTTTCATAGCCTTAAGCTGTCTGAGAAAAAGGCAAGGGAGGGAAGGAGGAGGAGGGGGTAGCGCCCCTCATTCCAGAGGAGGGCACGGTCTTGCCCCACCCTTTATAGACGATTCATCTCCCTCAGGTTACCTGTTGCAGTCTCTCTCTCCCTCTCTCTCTCTCTCATTCTCTCTCTCTCTCTCTCTCTCTCTCTCTCTCTCTCTCTCTCTCTCTCCTTCCTTCCATCTCTCTCCATCTCTCTCCTGTCACTCCAGTCCAAAGCGAGTGGGAGCGTGTGCTAGACTGCCCGGCCCACCTCACAGGGAACGGAATGTTTGGTAAAACTTGGAGGAGCCACCTGAACACACCCTGAATCGCACACCTTATCGATGTGTGTATGTGTGTGTGTGTGTGTGTGTGTGTGTGTGTGTGTGTGTGTGCATGTCTTGTGGGGGAAGAGAGAAGGAAGGAAAGGTACAGCCTGGAGCACAGCAGGGGCCACACCCAGTATGGGTCATGTTCATCTAATCCAGAAATGGATATTAAAGAAATACAGTAACACCTACTTTTCACATGTGTGATTCTTAATACTCCTGTCTCTATTATATTTACATTGATTCATGTCACAGTTGAATTCAACATGAAGGTTTTTTTATGTCATAGCCATGCAGTGATTCACTGTCCCTCATGACATGCAGTGATCTATCTACATTCCCATAGCAGGTTTACATGCCATGGCACAATTAGAATCGGAGGATGAAGCTGTAAGCCTGATTTAACTCAGACTCTATAAGAGGCTGACAGCTGAGTTTTAAAATAACTCATTTGGTGGACAGATTCAGGATCCTGCATGAACTGGAAATCCCCCCCCGCCCCACCCCCCCACCCACCCACCCCAGATCTCGGACTGAACGAATATGCTGGTCTTTCCTGGTGGTGAATTCAGAGAACTCAGAGAGAGAGAGACTTGTGGGTGAGGTTGTTGAACATAATAGTGTATCTGTACAATACGACAAACAGTCTCCCTCTGTTGGCGATATGATTACACTACACTATATTACACAGTACCTACCAGTCATTGTCATAAAGAGTCATTTAAAACTGGGTCACAAAAAAGCTGTATCTAAAATGAACAGAATGACATCTTCTGAGAATACCTGCTAAAAATAACTCTTCTTTCCTGCTTTACCCTCCCCAATCAACACTTGTTATTTCAACGTTCCATATCGTAGCAACACTGAACAGGGTCAGAGTCTGAAGTTAAACCAAAGGCACATTTGAATGTGGAAAATGGGGAATGTGAGAAGGGTTGCTGTGGCAACGTCCCAAAACACGCAGTAGCCGGTAAGGTGCAGTCAGAGTTATAAGTCTCTTACTAATGTCTGTATTTTTAGAACAGGGGCTGTGTCTCCCATGACTGACCAACATCACACAGACAGGAAAACACCATCATCACCACTCCCCCCAGTAAGGTGGGAAGACCGCCTGGGATGTGTGATGAATGAACACTAGATGGCGACAAAGCAACATGAGGCCACGGTGGCTTTACTGGTTAGAGGTACAGGTAATCATTTTGGACTAAATTGAAAACCTAATAAAAACAAATGGTAGAAAAAGTAGTTAGACATTTTGGAGAAGACAAAACTGCAATTAGCAGATTTGATTAATAATATACGGCATAGTTTGACGGCATATGTTGACTTTGCAATATACAGAAAATCAATGTGTATCAAAACACAAATATGAACCAGAAGGCCTATGTGTTGATTCAGAGCCCTCTGAGTCGCCTGGTTGCCTATAGGAGATAATACACTGAAAAAGCACTGTATAAACCAGACAACTTATGTGCTCTGAAACAGCAGAAACCATTAAAGAGAACAGAGAACAGAGAACAGACATTCAGACACCAGGCTACAGGCAATCAGTGCCCCCTGAACTATAACAGCTGAATAAACCGGTATCCAAACTGACAGGAAATTGCTTAATCATGTGAGCAACCGACAAAGCAATACTCCTACCCAATAAAACCACTCCTCCCACGGTCCCTATAAGTCCCCGCTGTGTCACAGAATGCAGAAAGAGCGATGAAGGACAGGCCCCATGACTTATACCTAAATAACTTAACAGTACCTGCAATCATATCTCAGGGTTACTGAACAACTAGAAGTCTTAACGATGTGTCGTTAAGGGTTTTGACTCAGGGCTGTTCCCATAGTAGTTAAAACACTTTTCATGATTCCCATGCACATTTCAAATATTGGATTTGTATATTCATGTGGGATACTGAGTTATGACCAAGCCTACTGGAGAGGTTTGCCAGCTGCTGAAGGCCTGGCTGGTAATTATTTGTGATTTGCGTGAGAGAGAAAGAGAAATAACTCCTTCAGAGTTCTACTTTAAACAACTATTAAGGGCCGGAGGCTTGGACAAGGGACAGCTGGAGGCAATCACTAAAACATCCCCATCCATATTTATAAATGGAACCGAAAGCAGTTTGAACTGTAACAATTACCAAACAGACAGATAACTCAATATCTGTCTCTCATATAATTGTATGTTATACTTTGAAAATGATGTCATGTGCCTACAGCTATATCAGTGATAAATCATAGAGATGATAATAATAATAATAATAATAATAATAATAATAATAATAACTTGTATTTGTATAGCCCTTTTCCTGCAAACATTGCAGCTCAAAGTGCTTTAATCATTATACAATCATAATTTAATAATTTAGTTATTTAAAGGCAATATTAAAAAGATGTTTCTTTAGAAAATATTTGCTGAGGTTATATAATTGAGGTTAGATAATGTTCAACATATTACATACTTGATACAAATGACAATTTTGTCTTAAATAATAATAAATAAATACATAAATAAATAAAGACTTCAATAAATAAATACAAATAGTAGACTACCGAACTTCTAATAATAATGTTGTGATCACACGTGATCCCGTCCAATGTCCGTTACTAGGTAACGCCGACCGCGCCTCCACTGACTCCTCCCCATCTCGGTAAGTACAGCCACTCACCTGCGCAACACATTTTACTGTACAGATATCTGCTTCTTTCTCCGTAGCTTATCATGTTCAGGTAATCTTCGCGTTCATAAACTATTCCGCGACTACAAGCCGCATACATTGACACCGCTCCGGTATGAACTTCGGGGCTCTCCGACGCCATAGTTCAGAAAGGCTCGACACACACGTGTCTCTGAAGATGCGCTCCCTCGCCCCCACCGGAGTCACCTTTGGACCCGCTTCTCCTGCGGCACAGGCTGTGCCAACTGGCAGACGATATGTGAGAAGAACAAGGAATGCAAACGCCTTTCTAATGGGAAATGAACGGAGTTGACAGCCCTCCCACAATTCATAACTTTTCATAATAATAATAATATGTATGAAATGTGTTTGTTACTTGACACATACTGTTTTTTTTTTATGAAGGCAATAGTTCTCCCTAATGATCAATAAAAGCAAATACTATTTATCAGATTTTTATTACAAACATGAATACAGACTCATTAGCCTGTAACACTGTGTGTGTGTGTGTGTGTGTGTGTGTGTGTGTGTGTGTGTGTGTGTGTGTGTGTGTGTGTGTGTGTGTGTGTGTGTGTGTGTGTGTGTGTGTGTGTGTGTGTGTGTCTGTGTGTCTGTGTGTGTGTGTGTGTGTGTGTGTATTCAAGGGAGTATGTACTTGGGAACATTCCAGTGTTTTATGGAAAGTGTTATCTCTGTGTCTTGGCAAATGGGACCCTGGGGTGGTGCTGGAGGTGGTCCACCTGGGAACTGACAGTTGTCTGAGGGGGTGCGTTCTGACTGTTAGAAAATTAACTGATTTAAGTTGAAACCAGAGTGCTCTGAAACCAGAGCAGATTTCCAGAGCGTATTTACTAACGCACCCTATGTAAAGACACGGGTAAAGGGTAGAGCACTCGACGGATTACAAATTAGCTGATAACGCAATGTATAGAAAATTATGAACTGAACTATCGTAAAGACTCTGAACAAAGCCGCTCCACACCCCATAGTGAAAGTCAGTCACTCAGGAATGTGACTGCCTAGTCAATAGGTGTGCAATTACAGGAGTGCATCTGTCTACATGTGTGCGACACACCACCGCCGCTGCCATTCAAACTGGAAGAGGCCTTTCATTTCCGCCAGGTCGCGACTCGCAGCTGATCGCAGGTCAGATTGAACAAGACCAGTGACCTGAACACGAGACCTTTCCCCTTACAGAAGCATGACCTCTGCTCCACAAACATATTTTTAAATCTCACCATCCTGCTTAAGAAGGCCAAGATACCTAATTCTATTCACCCCAGTTTTACAACTGTAAAACATTTGTGGACATATAACAGGCTTGAGTCTTAAAGTACTTCTACTACTATTAAAGTAATAGTACCAAAGTCATTGATTATGCATTTAACAAGCAGCGCATCACTACTTTGCATGAGCAATGAACCCCTGTGCAAAATCACCCGACAAGTTTCCTCAGCCTATATATATAATAAGCCTGAAGGAAATATCAAGGCTCAAGGCATCAGCAGGGCAGCATATTTCAATTCACCTAAACCATTAGAGAGATTTGTTATTGATACCAAAATATCACAACTGTGTCATGAATAGCCAATCTGAGGAGACATTCAATGATGTTGTCATCTATTCAACAAGTAATCCGATATTTGTTCAAAGCAAGGCAACAGTTGTATTGTTAACGTGAACCTGGTGTGTGTCTGTGTGTGTGTGTGCGTGAGTGAGAGTAAGTGTGTAAATAGCAGCTGTGTGTGTGTGTGCTTGTGTGTGAGAGAGAGTGTGTAAAGAGAGCAGCTGTGTAGGGATGGGTGTGCGATCAAGGTTCATCATGTCTTTCTTCACAGCTCGGTCAGTTGGGGTGAGCAAATAGACAATGAGAAAGACACGGATATGACATTGTCCAAAGAGACGACTCATTTGTGTTTTGTATTTGCATCGTGTTTTACACAGAGGTTCGCTTTGATAATACAGGGCAAACAGGAACACAAACAGGACAGACTCAGGGGCGAAGCGAAGGCCTTTTAGAAAATACTTTAAAAAATAATTGTACTACTCAACAGACCTACCGACAGTACAATACACCCATAAAAAAAAAAGACAAAAATCTATTTTTCGAGGAGCAAATATAAAAAAAACACTGAATGTGCAAAAGATTGCGAGGAACTCTAGAAAGAGAGTAGCACTGAGTCATACCATGTAGGAAAGCTGCGCCCTGAGGTCGGTCAGGTCCTGACCACACGGGGGAACTCCATCCCTCATGTCTGTCACTGTTCTAACCACACACTGGAACCACTACACACAACAGAGAGAGAGAAATCACCAGTGATTATACTATAGGGGAGTAGACTGTCGCTGAGTGAAACGGGGAGGTTTAGGAATGCGCTCTTCGTTGAGAGATAAAAGGACAGTCTCTTCTGATCTCGAAGAACTCCCATGGAACGCCCATGGAATCTCCTAGCAGTATGATAACCCAGCTTTCTCTCAGAGCAGCTCCTTTGTATTATAAATGTTACACAACATGTTGTTGTTTTTTTTCCATAGACCTACATGTTGTTTTTAGGAGAAGTAATCTTCAAAGTACTTTTCAATGGATTGAATCTTTTTTCTTTTTTGTGTTTGTTTGTTTTACTGGGGTTTGTTCACACATACGTAAAATAGATTATGGTCCTTGATGAGATACCGCTAGAACTGAGGGAACTGATGAACATGGGTAAATGTTTTTGTTGGTGTTTATGTACCGGTATATGCTAACTTGAGGGTGCCGTTGAGAAATCCCCTGTTGACAGTCCGAGAGGCGAGGTATATAAATAAACTAGCAGCCAAGGACCGGATGTGTTTCCATGGTCCCAGAGCAAGTCATAAATAAATCCTAAATCACTGTTACCATGCGTTGGTCTTCGCTCCCTTCTCTTGCAGATGCTCTCTCTCGCAATCTCTTTCTCTCTCTCTCTCTTTCTCTCTCTCTCTCTCTCTCTCTCTCTCTCTCTCTCTCTCTCTCTCTCTCTCTCTCTCTCTCTCTCTCTCTCTCGGGTCATTCTTCCTGCCCCCTCTCTTCTCCCAGAGGACAGAGGAGAGCATCCAAAGCCAACAATCTCAACTAAACTGCAGGGCTGATTTATTCCCCTCTGCTCCCCTCTGTGTCCCTGTTGCACATGTCCACTGTTGATCTTGAAATTCAGAAACGTTCTGTTATGACTACTGTAGCAAACCAACTGCTTTACGGTCAGAGTGGTGGGGAGACATGTATAATTTCCAACAGACTTATGGTTCCAGAAATGATAAAGTGCCCACAAGTGAATTTAATCGCTGCCTTCGTTCCCTCCCTCCCTCCCTCCCTGCCTCCCTCCCTCCCTCCCTCCCTCCCTCCCTCCCTCCCTCCCTCCCTCCCTCCCTCCCTCCCCCATTCCCTACCTCCCCTGTTGAATGTCTGATACAGCCTTCCAGAGTAAGAGTTGTGTGGTTGGGTTCCAGGAAAAGCACAGGGTTACCACACCACCTGGCCAGAGACCAGCTACGCATCCCAGTCTATCCCCCAACAATAGTCTGACATCAGCCTCCAGTCCCATGAGGCTTTGCCTTCATCATTGCTGTTCAAAGGACTGAACCTCATTGCTGTTCAAAGGACTGAACATCATTGCTGTTCAAAGGAGAGCAATGATCTACAAACTGTATATGTATTATACAAAAATGTCATCAACAAATCCAAGTCATCAACAAATTGAGTCCATTGTAATGCAAGGGTAATAGTTCTTAGTAATTTGTGATTCATATCTTTGTTTTTATAGGGTCTCTAATTTGTAAGCCTGAATAAGTTTAAAAAGATGGTTGGCTGGCTAGGCTATAAACATTATACTATGTTTACTCTATGCCATAATTATGTACTGTAATTAGACTTGTAAAACTTGTTCTGGCTGAAAAGAGAACACATACTGCTATGAAAAGCCATTATGTAAAAACCAATTAACACTTGAACAGTCTGGGAAAAACCCACTGAATAATAATCCCCTTCCACAGAGCACTTGCACTACTAGATAGTGGTTCATAATAGACAAGAACACAATAATAAATAGAACTTATGTTCCATCCTCTACCTCTATGAGTAAAACGTAGCATGAAAAAACAGGTACCATTCCATCCATTTGGAATATTTGGCATCGTCCATCAGTAAGACATGCTTGTCATGGAGATAGCAAACAAACACAGAAGGTCAAAGTTCACAGTTAGGGAATGCATATGGAAGCACCTTGTCTGTGAAAGAGAGAGTGTGAACATTTTTACACGGACACGCCCCCTTACCCCGCAACCTTTTGAGTGACCTCACTACCGGGGTCAGGTCAGCGGACAGACAACAGACAGGCCCTGTTTGAGCACCTCGAAAGTCCCTTCCTCCATTCCTTGACCTGACCTGTTGTGATTGGATTGATCACAGGCAGCATCTCACTGCCATGATTTCACCTATCCCATCATATCAGATCAGGGATCTCTTCACGGATGGGAGGCGGAAGTAAGAATGCGTTTCGAGTACTCAAACTAAGCTGTGGTCTATTGCCTTTTATCATAGCCATCTAACAACACCCCCATACAACCACTCCAACACAGAAGGAGGTGAAATCCTAAAATATATCTTGTGATCCCATCTCTCATCACGTTGTAATAAGTATAGGCTCCAGCTCGGGGAGGGAGGGGAGTGAGTGAGTGAGTGAGTGAGTGAGTGAGTGGACCTGGGACTGGGCTGTCATCAGCCGGGCCAGTGCCAGTGTGTTACTGAGACAGGACAGCTGGAGATGCAGACACACTACCCCCCTCCTGGTCACTGTCACTGCACAGGAGGAGCATACATCACCTAGGGGAGGCTGGTGGAGGCAGACCACGGAGGACGGTCTCATCGTGAGGCACAGAACGGAATGAGGTATGGTATCAAACTCTGGGTTATCTGTCCGCCACACCTAGCCTCTCTATGCCGTCATTTCGCCCCGAACTGTTTCAGCTGAGCCCTTTACAGATCACAGCTCTGATGGTAATCCAAGGCGACATCTAGAAGAGGACATCTAAGTGTTCTTGTTGAATGGTTGACTACTCCTGTGGATTCCTATCCGTCTCTGTAACCCGGTTTAATGACTAATGTGTGTGGGTGTGTGTGTGTGTGTGTGTGTGTGTGTGGGAGTGTGTGTGTGTGTGTGTGTGTGTGTATGAGAGTGTGTGTGTGTGTGTGTGTGTGTGTGTGTGTCTGTCTGGCTGTCTGCCTGCCTGCTCAGGGTGGGGCCAGGACTATTAAACCATGACCAAGCAACAGGGATTAACAGGGATCTGTCATGACAATAGACACCTTATTCTCAGAACACATTATCTCTCTCACATTATGTCTCTCTCTCTCTCTCAAACACACACACACACACACACACACAGTGTGTAAAACTCTTGGTCAGACAGGTTTGGGAGGTACTCTCCACCCAGTCTGACATTAACTGACAGCCCCTAATTTGTAGAGCAATAATCCTAATAATCCTGCTGTGTAGGAGTGTGGGAAGGAACAAGTCCAACCCTGTCTGTGGTGTCAACCGGTCCCCCGTGGAGGTGAGGGGGGCTCACACGAGACGCTGCAACGCGAGACAAAGCCTCGGACCTTCCATGCAGTCCCAGTGTAATGAGGGCTAAGCCCTTTTTACAGCTGCAATAAGGTCAGTCACTTCAATCACCGGGAGCGACAGGGTGGCATGGGCACGGAAAGGCCCCGGTGGCATCCTTTACCGTTCCAGGTCGAGGCGCCGAGGCGTGTGACCTCCCAAGCGACAAGGTTACAGGGGGCCGAGGCGAACGTGCCTGACCAGCCTACATGTGAACCACGTGGTAAACGTGAAGCCGGCGTTTAAACGAAATGGGCTGAGAGCAAATGTAGATATGAGCCAGCTCATTCGTGGCCAACAATAACAAAAGTCCTCCTTGTATTTATGAGTAAAATCATCAATTAGGAAGTCAAGACAATAGCTAGTGTTCTATGAATAGCCCTTATAATTCCGATGTGGTTGTAACTGAAAGATTGAAAAGATTGACTTCGTAAAAGGAATAAATAAACGTCGGGAGTGATTCAGATGCAATTACTAACCACCGTACTGTAGATCTCTAGAGTAAACAGAGCAGACACGCCCCCCTCCTACTTCATACCACAGACATGAATGCTAACCAGCATTTACAGGGTTAACCTCAAACACAGGATGGCTGAGCGACAATAAGAGAGAGTGTGTGAGAGAGAGAGAGGGAGAGAGAGCAGAGAAGAAGACACGCGCAGAACAGCCTTCTCCTTAGTGATTTCCACCCTCCTTAAGGTATTGAACTGCGGTGTCCTGGAGGTGGTCTCTCTGTGACCTTGCAGGCCTTCTTACCTTGCCTCCTGCGTTGTCTCAGGTGCCACACTGCGATCAAGGTGACTATGTGGCCCAAAACCACCAGGGCGGGGAACACCGGTCCCGAGGGGCTCGCTGCCGGCATTAGGACCACGATAAGCTGGGGATCGACGCTGCCACCAGCGTTGACAGGTGAGAGGGCAGGGGGTGAGAGGGGAGCAGGGAGATCGGGGAGGGGTTGGGGGTGTGGCAGTGAGAGGTGGGGGCTTGGGGGGAGTGGAGTGGGTTGCGGGGGTAGGGGCTGTCCTGGACTTTTTTTTTTAAAAGCCCTGTTCGACAGGTTCGAAATCCCAAAGCGATCCTCCCTTCTCTCTTTTCTCCACCCTCGAGCAGTCCATTAGAATACTCCCTTCTTCTCTTTCAACATTCCCTGTTTACTCGTTATCTTATCTCCGTTCTCCGTTCACTCCCGTGCTCTGCCTACAGTTCTACAGTTCCAAATAAGATATCTGTTTCGATAAAATAGTTCTAAAGTACATGTCTTCTGTATTCTCAATAACCTGTACGTTGCATGTTTTTTTTTACAGTATATATACGTCTGCTTTCACAGAGAGGCGCTGTCTCACTTAAAGCTTATCAAGTCACATTAAACACACAGGCAAACACACTAATTCTAGCAAGTTACCTCTCAAATCAGTGAACCGCCCCAAAAATTCTGCTAAATGTTTTGCCGTACTCTCCTACTGTTGTCAGGACCTCCCTCCCTGTCTTGTTCTTCTATAATAAAGTACAAATAGTACCCAGGTAACATACGAGGCTCTGTGTTGAGTCAATATTTAGAGGCGACTGAAGCTTACAGAGTATTTTTTTGTTCTCAGCACTTAACTGGATTCAATATTCTCTGACTCACTCCATTTCAGTGGATCACAGATATTCAATGTTCTCCCTCAAGGTAATTATTCCCTGATGTGTCAGTGCTCTCATTGTCTACGGTTCTAGAATGTCCTACTGCTACAGAGCATGCTGCTGCCAGCCAAGAGGTGATTTAAGTGTCTTGTGTTGGCCAACATAAAGCGAGACTGGTCTTGCAGGAAGGGCTTGTTATCTAAAGAGCAGGGTGTGAGACATTTCCTCAGAAAGCCGAGCCCAAAGGAAACATGATAATTGTTACTAAGTTAGTTTTACCTGCTGTCAGAGGTAGAAGGTATTTGTGTGATTTCAACATCAAATATGAGTTGGTGTTTGGCACATCATCATATGCATCACCTCTCATTTGTCAAACCATTTCTTTCAGGAATAAACTAGGTGTGAGGTATGACACAGAGACAGTAACAAAGCACAATGTAGTCAAACTAACATTATAAAAAAAGAAACATTGAAATCTTAAAACGCACATCAATGTTGTCCTCCCTGGTTTACATATGACAACAATCCCAAAAGGGTGGGCTAAACAGATGGAGAGGGCTTGTGCAAGAGGGGAACAGGTGGGCATGCTTCATTTACGGCTATTCGCAAATAGCTCAGACGGACACAGAGAACCATCACACACACACAGCGAGAAAGGGATTTCAAACTATCCCTAACCCTAACTCTAACCATATCTCCTCTAGTCACCCTCTCTACCCTCCTTTTTTCTATGGATGCACATGTCTGTCTATCTCACTGGACAGTCACCTCGCCAAAGTCCAATAAATGTTTTTCTTTTTTTTAAATCGGTCAGCCGACATTATTCGGAATCCAAGCCATGTAAACAGGTTTAAATATGGAAAAGAATCCCTGCCTGGAGTGGTTGAAGGTCGTGGTTTCAGCGGCCGTGTGTGTGTGTGTGTGTATTTGTGTGTGTGTGTGTGTGTGTGTGTGTGTGTGTATGTGTGTGTGTTGTACGACGTGCGTCTCCCCCCCTCTCGGCAACACAACAACATTTCACACGCCGTGTTTGCCAAAAACACAACAGAGACCCGACCGCGACCGACAGGCAGACAGACGGACGGACGGACAAACAGGCGGACACACAAATGTTTCCACTCGGTTGACCTACCAGGTATGATCTTCATCTAAGAGTCGGGACGGAGAGAGAGAGAAAAAACAGAAGAGGAGCGACGTAGAGAGCTGGAAAGAGGGGGAATGAGGGGAAAAGACGAGGTCTCTCCTGTTTGTTTGCCCGACCCGTTTCACCCTCTTCTTAATTTTGACAGCTTGTGCCTGCTGCTTGGACACGTCAGCCTGCTCTGGTGGTCTCACTGTTAGGCTGGGGGGAGTGGGGGGCGGGGGGGGGGGGGGGGGGGAGGGGGAGGGGGGGGGGGGGGGGGTGCGCCAGGCCAGGGGGGTGAGGCTGGGAGGTGAGGGGTGTGGTGGAGGGGGGTGTAGTGGAACACACTGCTGGGGTGGTATATAAATAGCCAACAGGCTCCAGATGATCCCACTCAGTCACAGTTAGAAGCTGATGGAACCGCTCTGGCCTCCTGGCGGCCATTCGGCTGGCCCGTTGCCCTTAGAGACGCAGGCTAACTTTCCCCAGGACGGGTTTATTCTGTGGGATTAGGTCACCACGGGTTTTGACTGTAGAGAGGGAAGGAGATCCGACCCATCTGAGAACACGCTATCTGATGGGGTACATGAGTACACAGTATTCGCATCACCTAAACATGTCGACAACATGTATCAAAGCCATCAGCACAATATTATTGCCACCATCTAATACTTGTAACCTAGTTTGGATGCCAAAACCTATCTATTAGAGTTTTCCAATGAGACACACGGGGGGAGACATTGTCAACAAACTAATTCCCCAGCAGAAAGTGAGATGAGAGAGGTGGAGAAGCAAAGAGATCATTTGAATTGCAACAATTATGAAAATGAGACCACTAAAAATGGACATGACCCAATATCGGATACAGTATCGTTGCTAGCTAGCTTGGTGGTCGTTGAAACATTAGTAAGAAAGGTCACATGAAACTGTCTAATATGCCTTGGCTACGCTCCATACCCTTTACAACGATCCAGAAATGCTTTTGGGACCCCTGCAAATGCCTAACATCAACAATATATAGGGTGTTTAGACTTTGGCTATGTATTTAAATGAGCATATGGCACTGTAAATGACAGCGTTGACAGTTTGTTCCATTCTAACAATCCTGCCCTAACCACAGTGTTGCCTGTGTATAGCGTAGGAGAAGCCGACTGGCTTACCTTTGAAGAAAAACTTATCTCAGATCAGATATGTTTGAGTACAATTTACAACACCAAAAGTGCCGATACATCGTACACCGATACATAACACCATGTGAGGGTTTGGAGCTTATTGGACGTTCATTTCGACATGTCCCTGTATTCGTCACATGTCCACATGTCATCAGATGAATCCCCTGTGAGACCTATACATTGTGCCTCAATAGGAAAGCCAGACTACATTAACCTCATTCGAAATGTATGCCTGGTATCATCAGCTATGTCCCTGAAACCTACACTGCTAGAGAAAGCTCTAAGTCCCTTTCTCTCTGTCTCTCTCTGTTCTCTGTTGCCATTGCAGGGACCAGGGGAGGTTTGGGGCGTCTCCCCAGTAACACAGAGCTACAGTAGGGGCGGGGCCTGTTAAAGGTCAAACACTTCAGGAATGAGCGCACATACCCAATGAGAATACGTGACATATTTTACAGTATGTGTGTGAGTGTGTGTGCGTGTGTGTGTGTGTGTGCGTGTGCGTGTGCATGCGTGTGCGTGCATATGTGTGTGTGAACATGTATGCGCATTACAGCACAAAACTGTCTGCTGGTTCCTCCTCCCACCACTGGAGAGGGGATCGCCATCCCTACACCACAAAGCCTCTGTGCGGTAATGTTAACCAGAGACCAATATTCACCATGTATTCACCTGTACCATGGGAAATTACTACAGTATACTGTTGGCTTTTAAGGCTGTTTGTACAATGTCTCGTTGACTTGTTGACAGAGGAGAGATACCGTACCCACATCAGCTCCTGTCGGCTTGCCTGGCGCACACACATACAAACTTCAACATTCAGACCATAAGCTTTTATAGAGTTCTCTCCCAGTAGTTGTTTATGATAACTTATCGGTCAACTTAACCCCCCTCACCCCTCTTTACTTAAAATAAGAGCAAGGACCTAGAGATAGAGCAAGAAAAACCTTAGCTGTGGTTCCATTAGGTCTATCAACACCACATTCCTAAATTGGAAAAACATTACACTCACACACAGTAATTGGAAAACCCAGCGTCCTTGGTCAGACATAGCCTACCGGATGAACACATCTTCTAAAATACATTGATCAGAATCTATATTGATCAAATCTCACAATACCATCGATTCAGCCTGGTTAGACACTCAACGAGGGACATCTGTTACGGATCAGAATGTCGGTTGCAGAGTTTAGACTACAGTGAGTTAACCGCTCCGTTCCCTCTGTTCTCTGACGTTGGCCAGGCTGCAGTCATTACCCTGCGTAAGCGTCCATAATTAAAGTTTGTTCCAGAAGCTTTTTTTTCCTCTGAGTGAGCCAGGTCTTAACTGGCAACCCCTCTGCCCCTCTGCAAAGACAATGAGCCAGACCCTGTGAGAGAAGACGATGTATACTCAAACAGAAAACGAATACGTTGTATAAGTGATACATTATATAACTGTATACTTGTTACGGTACATGTGGGAATACGGTACATGTGGGAAAACTAGGGTTAGTTTTAGGTGCTACGTCGATTTGGTACATGCTGGCATGTCTAACCCTAACCCTAATCCTATCCCTATCCCTAACCCTACCCCTAACCCTAACCCTAACCTTAACCGTAGCACCCTAGCACCTAACCCTAACCCTAGTTTTCCCACATGTACCGTGTTCCCACATGTACCGTAACATACTTATAGTTGGGATATGTTTTCTATGCCCTTCAGTTGTGGCTGAGTCGTTATTGTCGAAATCCATTCTATAGTGACACATTAGATGTACTGTACTGTATAACATTTTGGTTGGGATACGATTTTCAATGTTCCCCTGGGATTGTGGCTGGGGGCGTTACGGTTGAAAGACGGCCGAATGTGTTTTCCTCATCATCGGCCTTGTAAGCATTCAAAAGCCGACGTCTGACCGGTGGAGTCAGCGGTAACAGATAGGGACAACTATCCCAGTGACCTGACGTTGTTGTGAGCAACAACAGCAGTGGGGGCAGTTTGACTGACACCACCTCTACGGGCTCATAGCTCTGAAGCCAACAAGACAGGCTATTGATAGCGTGTCGCTAACAGTGACGCTAAAGTTCTTTTCTTTTCTTTTTTTTTTACTTCAGAAAAGGTCAGGCTCATAATTTCCCTCTCTGCATTCAGCCTGAGGGTGAGTCACTCATACTTCGCCACCACAGTCATGCATCGTCAGAATGAAAGAGACTGAGAAGAGAGGAGCAGGGCTGGTCTGGTCATTTCATTAATTACACAAGTATGGGGGCTTGGATGGAGATGGATGGAGAGAGAGAGAGAGGGGGGGGGGGGGGGGAGGGAGGGAGGGGGCATTGGAAAATATAATGTCCCGTCTGAAATATGAGTTAGACTATAATGGCCCTTGGTGCCTTGTGTGGGTAGATTGTGCAAGCTGGCGCCTCAGGGCACCATTGTTTATACCAAACACTACGGCTTATAGGTGTTGTTTTCAACATGCACACGACCGTTCATCCATCACGCACAAATTGCAAATGTCACAGAAGACAGCGTAAGTGTTCTCTGATATGTCCCAGAGCACTCCATTCACTCTTGGCTGCTTGATTGAATTTGGAGAATTTGGAGAATTTGGAACATTTTGGATAAGCTAGGCTAAGAGTCTGCAAATGCCAGACCTAAATACCCTACTGTATGTTTGATTTCAACGGACTGAAGCTGTACTCCATTGACTGGTACAGGTATCTAAGAGAACGATAGAGCGACACCAGCGGAGGCTGCAGGACGTCGAAATTGGAAAACGGACTCATTCTAATGCGTTGAATGGAATGAGGAATGGTATCCAATGAGTCTGTCCTCCGATTTCTACCTCCATCAGCCTCCCCATGAGAGACACGGGACTGAAGTGGGAGTAGGCCTACTGGAGCACAATACTGTATGTGGGTGTGACTGAATCTGGTGCCAACTATTTAATTAGGTGACATTCCACGGATACTCTATCTTTGAACTACAAGTGACATCCTCATACAATTATGTGGACTTATCATAGATCAGTGCTGCATTTGTATCCTCACATTCTTGAGGTAAATACCTACATTTCACCCCACTGACTAGACTCTATGGACACTAACATGGGTAGTGTGCGTTGCATATGACTACCAGGTATGGAGAAAGAAATAGTGATCAACAGAAATATACAAATGTTTTGCATTTTTTTGCTAATCCTTCGTTAGACCCTTAGGCTCAGGCCTGAGGCTGGCATCATGTCAATGACTAGTGATGCACAGTAGGGGGCAGCAGTGTGTTAGCAAACAGGGTCACTATCTGTGTTTGTGGTGACATTACTGTCACTCTGTATGACAAGTGTGGCGCCCACTCACAGCCATTTCCCTGATCTTGTTATATGATGTCTAACCAGGAGGACCTGCTCACTCTGAGGTGAAAACAGGAGAGGCAGCTGATTCCCCCGAACAACACATGGATGTTTTTCAGACAAATGTATTTGTCTTACCTCTTGTAAATGCTGTTGACTGGTGATCTATACATACAGTACCCTCACATAGTCGTCATTTCGCCGATGACCACCCCTGTCATATGAGAGCAATGCTGTTAATTCAAGCCAGACCTGCCTAAACCTCACGTGTGGAAACGAGCTACACCCAGAGTACTATGAGCAAACTATTCCAACTTCCCCTCTCTCTCTCTCTCTCTCTCCCCCCCCCTCTCTCTCTCTCTCTCTCTCTCTCTCTCTCTCTCTCTCTCTCACACACACACACACGCACGCGACAGACAACGCCCATGTGTACAGCCCTAGTCCCATCCTCTGAGGGCTACACACCCAGCAACATTCAAAACGCTCCTCTATGTTTTTCACTGACTTTATAAACCTCCATGATTCAGAATGCCCTATCAGTGTCAATCATCTCAAGCATCTTGATTTAATATTAGGCATGTATCATGTAACGGCGGAGAAAGGAAACAAAGGGGTTTATACGTTCAGTTCATCCAGCAACAGCACGAGGGTTGGCAGCATATTTATCCACATTCCGGGATCTTTCTATTATCCAATCAGAAGGAGAGCAGGGAGCAGGCATGCTAAGATTATATATTCTTCAAGTACCCTATCATCATGACAACATAATCCAGAAGGGGGGGGGGGGGGAGGCATAAGGTCCCTACTTTCATCTCACCCAAAAAAGGGGGGAGAAAGCTGGAACCTGGCCATAGAAACACAGAACTATGCCAAGAGTCTCGCTGACGAAGAGAGAGAGAGAGACACAGAGAGAAAGTCTCCAAAGGACCACACCCCCCTTCTCTCATTCATTCTCTCCTTCACTCCATCTTGCAGCCCATTTCCATAGAGAATAAACCGAGCGAGTAGGCCCAGGCTTAGGCGTGAAGGTTAAAGCACACACAGCCACACCAAGTTGGCTATCTGAAGCAGTGAATCATCTCTGGCAAGACTCACAGACTCACATGCAACCTCGCAGACATTGCATTGCTCAACTTATTACCACATTGCTGGAATTCCCCTAAACAAAAACATTGTTTTAGAAAGTATTAAAAGCTTAACCAACAGATGCATGCCAGGTCACCAATAGCCTACATGACAGGTGCTGTTTGGAAAACGTTTACTTTCTAATATTGTCTTTAAAGTTAAGCACCTACCCCCGATCATTTATCGGACATGCTATCAAACGTAGCGCCTTGGACATTGTTGATATATCAATATTGCTTTCACCAACACAACCACCATCAGTCTAGACATGTTGTGTCCAGCACTTATGCTTCAATATGAAAATATGTCTTGAACTGTAACTTCCAACTGTCAATTGGAAAGAGTGCTCCGCCCTGCCTGTGAGGCAAATTGCCTGTGAATCTGCAATAGGGTGTGACCTTCTGTGCTAACATCTGATAGCCTCCTAACAGATAGACGACTAACTCACAGCTACTTCTAAATTGGTTCGTACTCGATGTATCATCTCAACAAAGATATTCCTGAAGAGAGACCAACCCAGGGACATAAAATACTGCATACATCACTAAAGACTGTAATATGCAGTACCTCTGCTATTTGGTTAACCATATCCTAAACCATCATCTTAACCATGAAGAAATACTTTGAAGGGAACGAATCATGAACCAACAATCAAAATGATTTCTCAAACACTGCTTATTCCTTTTCAATCAAAACAAAGCATTGCCTATGTTAAAACCATGGTACAAAAACCACAGCACATTTTCATCTATCAGAACAACGCCCACCTCAGACCTCCCACACTCCAAGCATGGTAGGAAGCCCCTGGCAACCCCAGTGACATCACACACACACACACACACACACCCAAGACAGGAAGTAGCCAGGATATAGGTACTGGAACCCTCTCAAAGAGAATAGGATCACTGTCAAACCTTCTAGGAAGTTGGGGAAGGTCTTCTCCTCAGGTGACAGCAGACTGTGGTCCCAGTCATCGTCAAAGACCGGGCTCTCGGTGCCGGTGACAGCCGCGTCCTGGGCCAGGACAGACCGTTTGATCGCCAGGGCCTCCAAGATGTCCAGGTCCATCTCCTCCCCAGTCATCTCAGGTACAGGTGCAGCAGGAGGGCTCTGTCCCTCCTCAGGCGAATGGGGGTTAGAGAGGTGCTGCACCTCAATCACCTCCTCAACCACAACTATCTTCTTCCTCATGGCTGTATCGCTCTCGTCCACGGGCGGGGTTTGAGAGTCACAGGTGTCTCCAAGGTGGGGCTCTGTGGTGGTCAAGGGGGCTTCGGTAGCAGTAGCAGAGGGCTGCGGTTCCTCCCTCTTTTTCTTCTTCTTCTTCTTCTGGTCCTGCTGAGAGGCCTTGGGAACAGAGATCTCTTTCTCCTGGTCCTCTGCGCTGTGCTCTGCTGCCTGACTGGCCGAGTGTTGTGCAACCACTTTGGGAGACTCCCCTTGCTCGGTGTGGGGGCTGGCCTGTGCCTTGACTCCTACTGCTGCTGCTGGTGGAGCTAGCTCTGCCACTGACGCTGTCTCTCCCTCTCCGGCTGCGGGTGCTTCCCTTGCTGCGGCAGCAGAGGAAGAGGAGGAGGAGGAGGAGGAGGAGGAGGAGGAGGCAGAGGAGGATGTTTTTGGTTCTGGGTCCTCCCGTTGGATTTTTTCAGCAGCAGAGAGCAGGGCAGGCTCCGCCTCTCCTTTGTCTGCCGGGGCCTCAATCCGCACAGCTGCTGCCGGCATGCTGACGGTTGTTTCCTCACACCACATTCTTTCAGAAGGCATCTTTGGAGAGTCGTTTGTTACTGACGATCCCGGGGCTGCAGGGGGGTCACGCTTCACTACGGCGTTGGTCATTGACACCCCCTCAGCGGATGACAGTGGTTCTGTCGTCGTTGGTGGGGGGGGTGATTTTGATGTCGTAGTAACTTCAGAGACTAGGGCAGAAACCTGCCTTTTCCCTTTATTTTTTTTGCCCTTTTTTGAAGAATCAACTAGAGCAGGTTCTTTGGGGGCTTTCGCCTCAGGCTCTACAACAGGTTGTGGTGGTTGTGGTTGTGATGGTAAATCTGAGGTTTTTTCTGCAGGTTTGGGGGCTTCCTGTTTTTTGACAATTGTCTGCACCATCGTTGTTTCCACTCGGGTGACAGATATCTCTGTCTGTGATTTGACTGTCTCCGTGTGGGTCACTGAGGTCAGTTTGGTGCTGCTGATGATGTCACCCGAGGAGCCTGGTGGGCCCTGGGTCATGTGGCTAACACTGGCCTCCTCCTCTTTAATTGACTTCTTTGCTTTCTTCTCCTTCACTTGGACAGTGACTGATGGAGGCTCAGCCTGAGGGGTTGCAGCGAGCTCGGCTGCTGGAGGTTGCGATGTTGTTTTAACTATGCACTCCTCCACATTTGGTTTTGGTATTTGTTTCTTTACACCCCCCTCACTGACCAGTTTTTCAGCTTTGTTTTTATCCTCCGGCTTCATTCCATCTGTTGGTGCTGGTCCCTTGGGCTTTGTGGCAAAGGATATTGATGTTGATGATGTAATAACTGCTGTAGGTTTAGGGGTGTCCTGTTTAGGGGTCTCCTGTTCCTTATCTGGGGACCCCTTTGTGGCAGTTGCTTTGTCAGAGTTAACCACTTTAGCTGTTTCAACTTCCGTAAATGATTTAGAGATATCCTTGGTAACAATCTTTGTTTCAATAACCTTTTCAACAACCTTTTCAGTGATGGCATCACCATTAAACTGTGATAATGGAGCAGTGGTGTTAATTATCTTATCTTCTTTGATCTCTTTAGGCAGGGCCAGGGGTGCCGTGGTCTTGCTGGTGACAGTTTCAGAAGAAGGTTTAGGGGTCTCCTTAGAGATTGTCACCGCAACAGATTTTTTTGATTCCTGAGTCACCTTCACCTCTGTAATCTTCACTTCCTTTAACTCTTTACTAGAGTCTAGGGTTGCTGAGACAGCTGGCTTGAAAGTGACAGTTTCAGCAGAGGGTTTGGGCGTCTCCTTTGAAACGCCCAGGGCTGTAACTTTCTTAGATTCCTGAACCACCTTTACCTCTATGGTCTTCACCTGCTTAACCTCCTTAGTAGGTGCCTGAGGTGCTGGGGTAGCTGGCTTGATAGTGATAGTATGAGCAGAGGGTTTGGGGGTCTCTGCCGCAGCTGTCTTGGGCTTTTCTTTGCCTGCTTTAGTAGGGGAGGATTCAAATGAGGTCTTCACCACTGCAGCCCCTGCAGCCCCGACTACTGCAGTCACAGCCAATGGGAGAGCTGCTTTAGGAGAGACAGACTTAACTGTGACCTGTGATTCTTGTGTTGAGGTGGTCTTCTGCACTTGAACCACCTGGGCCCTCTCCCTGCGGTCCTCGGAAACACTCTCCGATGTCACTGAGGACATCGGTTTTGCATCGGCTGTCTGATGAGAGAAGGTCACCGTGGAAATCCTCTTCACCTTGCTCTCCTCCAGAACGGCAGCCTCAGCACGGTAGCCCCGCCCCTTCCCGAGTGGAGGCTGGGCCTGGTCCTCAGATTCCCATGGTCCTCTTGGTTTGACTGGCTCAGCACCCATTGGGCGACCTCTGAACCGGGGGGTCCGGTCCCGGTCAGAGTGGGCACCCTCCTCCTCGGCCCCGCCCATCCTGCGGTGACGGTAGCCCTGGCGTTCAGCCATGGCCTCCTGACTCTCTTCCCTGCCCCTGCCTCCAGGCTTAGGGACATAGGACGTGGGGCCATCCACCGTCTGCACCCCTGCCTTGTGGGCAAAGGCTAAGGTGGCAGCTGGCCTCCGAACCCTCTGTAGAGAGGAAGGCACGATCTCAGGGGGCAGACGCAGGTAGTCTCGCAGATACACGATGCCCTCGTTGGTCAGGTACCAATAGAAGTGCCTCCAGGCAAAGGTCTCCTTAACGTACCCTCGGGATTTGAGGGAGCCCATCGCCCGCATCACCTGCAGGTTACCCACGCTTTGGATCTCTGGGTGCTTGGTCTGGGGCCTCTTGTCCTTCTTGGCCACCATGACGCCATCGCGGAATAGGAGCTCGTAGATGGTCCTTAGGTCCGCAAGGGGCATCACCATTCCAGCCACCATTGTGCTTGGTAAGTGTGTGTGTGTGTGTGTGTGTTTGTCTCTCAAAGTATAACTAACAGCAAAGCTGGAGCAGCTACGCCAGAAGAGATGACCTCACTCCTTGGTCTGTGAAAGGGTCCAGTGGCAAAACCAGCAGCCACGTGCTTCTCGACTCAATTAATGAATAACTGAATAAATCTATGAATAAATCCTATTCTTCTCTCTTATCACTCTTTCTTCACAATCTTCTTGTTCTCCATTGATTCTTGCGAGGAAAAATAAAGTCCACTTTCTCTGGAAAAACTGTGGAAAAACTCAGTCAGAGTTCCTCTTCTTTAGTCAGCCTTGCTTGGAAGTTTACAGACTCCCGTCTGGAGCGGCAATGACAGAAGGAGAGAGAGAGCAGGCGTGTGTGTGTGTGTGTGTGTGAGAGAGAGAGAGAGAGAGAAAGAGAGGCACACTGCTCTAAACGGCTCCTCCTACCTTCTCTGTAACAGTTGAGAAAATGTTGGCATGGAAAAAAAAAACGTCTGAGTAAACGAAGCTTAACGACGGCAGAAGGCAATAATGACTGGATGAATACTTGCAATGAGATAAACGTGGAGAGAGAGAGAGAGAGAGAAGTCGAATGAATGGAGCAACACACCTCTTAAGTGTCCATGAGCACATGGAGGAGGGCTGTATAGTAAGTTAATGGAGACGCCCACCCACCTCCACATGAGAATGCATGCATGCTTGCACACGCGCAAACACACACACACACACACACACACACACACACACCCGCACACACACACTCACACACACACAAGCACACACACACACACACACACACACACACACACACTCAC
>NC_137680.1:13750415-13757915 GCF_963989245.1 Nansenia antarctica | reverse complement strand
AAGGGGGGTGGGGGGGTCAGGGTGTGAAAGATAACGGTTATGCAAGACGAGACATTGTGTGGTGTTGTTGTCGGTGGCCCCCGAGGCGCTGAACCTGTCTCAGCGCACATCCTAATTTTAAAGCCCCGTCGATGTGTCTGGCAGGACTGTCAGGTTTCTAATTTCAGTCTTCATCAGAGACACACCTGGGGCCCTTACCTCGACACAGGTGCATTGTTGACTCGCTGCCCGTAAACACAACAATGTCACAGAAGAATGCAGACACAATTCAGTCAGGGTATTGACCGTATGCAAACACGTGGTAGAGACTTCTCTTCCGCACAATCTCCTTTCAGATTTAGCGGAGTAACTAACAACATGTAAGCAGACCCCTCTAAAGAAGAAACTAAGATGGTGGAGCGGTGGTAGAAAATGGCTGTCGGACGTGCCAGGCGAGTGTGTGCCAGACGGGTGTGTGCCAGGCGACCAATTGGGATCGGCCCACGTGCGCCACCCAGAGACGGGCTCTGCCCTCAGTAGGAAAACATTCACTCGTTTCAGTCCAGTGTGTGTCGATACGATTACGGTGGTTCAGTTACAGCGAGGGGGAAGAGGCCCAGGGAAACAAGAGGAAATCTGTGTGTGTGTGTGTGTGTGTAAGGATAAAGAAAGGAAAAGGAAAGGTGCCTCACGGTCCTAAAGTGTCTGTCCCACCATAAAACAATACGACCAGCGGCTGTGGTGGTGGTGGTGGTGGGTTGAGTCACAGTGTTGAGAGAGAGAGAAGCACAATAATAAAAAGAAAAACACATTGGAATGCTTGAGCTATGAGTCATCTCGTCCGGCAAAAACCACATTTGGGGCGTGGCCCTGAAGACCCGGGCCGGTTGCCGTGGCAACTCCACACACAGACGGAACACAGGTTAGGTAAATACAGTACGAGGCGCTGCTGCCCACGAGCTGAGGTCAGCAGGAAACGTGGCTGTCGCCCTGGGCAACCGTGACTCAAACAAAAACTGACATAGGATACGGACAGATGGAGTGACACAGACCTTCCGTGCTGGCAGAGACAGAGGTAGATCAGCGTCGCAACCTGAAGTGGCTGAGGTGTATTTTAAGACAGGCATCCTGACAATCAACATCTACAAAACAGGGTTAGAACAAACACACACACACACACACACACACACACAAACACACATAGCAGCCAGCACACAAATTACATGCAGGCACGCATGCAGACACACACACACTCACACACACACACACACACACACACACACACACACACACACACACATACTCAAACACAACAGGCAGCGCGAGAATAAAAAACACACACACACACAGCATAAGGTGATTTATTATCCACATTCTGCCTGTAAAAGTCCCTCCATCTGGAGAGAATGAATGAGTTGCATTCTTTCCTCTGAGCAGAACATGAGAGAAGAAAAAAAAAGAAAGATGACTGGTAGAACTTCTTTGGTTGAAAGACTTGCAGTAATTTATTTAGCTCGTTTGTAGCTGAGGAAAGAAAGGGCCTATTCTCCCGCAGCTCTGGACTTGGAGCACAAGTGAGTCACCAACATTGTTTCTCTGGCGCTAACGTCAAATTATTATTTTAGTGACCTGATCACTCCACCAGGGGGGGCTCTCTCTGGTCTCAGCCCAGGGAAACGGTCGCACAGCAGCAAGTCTGCAGCTGGCTGGGTGTGTCCATCCTGCAGGATCAGGCTCCAGCTCTAAGGAACAGTTCGAGAGGAAACTGACACACCCACGTTCCACCTGGATCCTTTTTCAGTTGCCCACAGCACATATCTAGTCCTCATTCCACTTTTGCAATAACACAACACAAACCCGCCCAACCCTGACACCTGTGCAATTGCTAAACCATGACTCATCGATGCATAAACTATCATTTGCATGTCTCAACCTACCGGATTGGGTCAACTCAACATTAGCAGGAAGCTAGGCATCTGAGTAAAAGTGTGTTAATGGAGGTTGTTTTTCCACGAGGCCTAGCCAAGCTTTTAATCGCCTGCCCTGGTGGGAGGAGAAAATAAGCAGTTCTTGAAATCCTCTCATTCCATCGTTCGGAGGTGAGGAAAGACTGGCCACGCTTAAACGACGCTGACGGACAGGTACGAAGTGAACCGTATCCCTGCAGCCTTTACAGAGGTGCTGCTGGGTAAAATGATTAATGGTGAAGTTACAGGTAGGTCAGGTTTCTGAATGCAAGAGAGGCACAGAGGAGCATTCACAATGCCGAGGGAAAAAATCACCGAAAATGTAATGAAGCCATGTTTCACTGGCAAGGATAATAATATGCAATCGGTGGCACAGATACAGTACTACCTCTAGAAGACCGTCCCCAAGGCCTTGCTTTGGTTTTAATAGGAGTTAGACCTATCCTTCAATTACATAACAACAACAAGTTTATACTATGTCGTAATGGGCAAAGCAGGTGTGCTCCCCTGCAGTCTGTGTACGGAACCTCCTAAGCAGAAGCACACTTTAATTGCACGGCATAAAACCAAAATCCAAATCCCCAAACAAGCCATTTCATGCAGGCATACCACTGTGTTGGGACTAAGTAGCCCAAAAACAAACACTATAAATGTCACGTATTATGACTTGAATCAAAACATCGGTCGGTTTTGCTGGCACTGGCTGAAGGTCAATAAGATCTCAAGATAATCTTGTGTGTCTCAAGCCAGGAAGGAGATGAGCAGATTGTTTCCTTAGACAGCATAGGTCTGGTCGCAGTTTATCTCAGAACCACTTGTGGTGATACCGCCTTCGGTGCAGTTGTTTTTCACACAGCGAGGGACTAAGACACACAAGACTAAGACACCTCTGGCCTGGCTCCATGTAGAAAATGCTGGGAAAACAACCAACCGCTGGCATACGCCTGTCCTTACACCGCAGAGCGATTAAGATATTACACTAGGGTGGGGTGGTAGAGGAGAGCAACTAAACTGATTAGCCTACAGTCCATGAAACTCTAAATTACATTAGGGTTCGACGAACTTTTTTCAATGTCAACTCTACCGCTGCAGGAGTTGAAATACGGTTTCACGCTGCAGGAGATGACATTAAGCTCTCTCTTTTTTTCTCACGTTTCCTTATTGGCACGGCCCGGGTCGGGTCTCACCCTATCCTGTTTTTGCATTGTGACACCTTAAGCAAATAAGCAGTGTTTTAAGAAGAGAGAGAGAGAGAGAGAGAGAGAGAGAGAGAGAGAGAGAGAGAGAGAGAGAGAGAGAGAGAGAGAGAGAGAGAGAGAGAGAGAGAGAGAGAGAGAGAAGAGCTGGTCAAAAAAGACAAATGTGCAGAGTGGAGTGAGATGGGCCTATTCTCCTGTACAGTCTCCTGTACAGTCTCCTGTACAGTCATAAAGGGTAGACATTTCAGATAGACATTTACATTTACGGTTTTTAGCCTTTAACCAAAGTTAAGCAAGGCAGTAAATCATCTATCCATCAGTCATCAGAAGAAAAACAAATACATGCTAGGACCAGGGGCCATTGGCAGTCACAATGCTAGAAGGAGGAGGAATAATAATTATTATATAATGTATTTACAGTAGAGAAACTGTACAGGGGGGTAGTAGTCATGAATAGGTGTTTGTTAGGGTAGTGGATAAAAACATATAGACAACATCCTGCCACACTACTGTCATACAGAAACCAGTTCAGACTAGCGTAGTGGGAAGACGATATCTGACACCCCCCCCCCCCCCCTTCAGAGAGAGAGAGGGGCGTGGGGGGGGGGGGGGGGGGGGGGGCGGGAGAAAGAGACAGAGTGAGAGTGAGAGTGAAAAAGAGAAAGAAAGAGAAAGAGTGAGAGTGTGGGAGAGAGTGAGTGAGAGAGTGAAAGAAAGAGAGAAAGAGTGAGAGAGAGTGAATGTGAGAGAGAGAGAGAGAGAGAGAGAAAGAGAGAGAGAGAGAGAGAGAGAGAGAGAGAGAGAGAGAGAGAGAGAGAGAGAGATTGGACCCACAGGGGGGAGAGAGAAACACGCTATGGCCATGGCTGACAGCTTATCAGGTTGCAGCCGTGACATCTCTGAAATTTCGCCTGCTGAACTCTCCTGGGAGCTTTACTACTAAACGGGTAGTGGCAAGGTGAGGAGACTACACAACTTGTTGCAGTAAACACACTCAAGCATTTAGTTTTACATCTTTTTGGTCTCTGCATTTTTTCAAAAGAGCGTGTACTTCATAGTCAACGTAATACTGTACACCAGGGGAGGCCGACGGAGGTAGAAGTCTCATGTGTTTGATACCATTTCTCATTCCGGTCCTGTGTGCATTACAACAAGTCCGTCCTCCGTCCTCCTTTATCTCCGCCAGCCTGCCCTGCTGTACACACTCTGTGGTGTGTAGTCCTGAGATTCACACTCTGTGGTGTGTAGTCCTGGGATTCAATGTTTAACTCTAGACATTACGATATCATCGTAGACGGTAGATAGGTCTTAGATGGCAGAGTAATAATCTGTGCCCCTTGGGAGGAACTTACAATCAAACCGGATTATTTTTCAAATGAATCAACCTCACACTGTCAAAAGCTGAAACAGGGGCGTGCCCAGGTAGAGCATGATGAATGGCGTGGCCTCAGGGGTGAAATGAGGCCTGCCGTACACAAAGTGATTTGTGAGACTGCAGTGCTGTGGTATTGTGATAGTGTTATGCATTTCCACAGCTATTCTGAACACGTATTTGCACAGCTACTCTGAACACGTATAAAGCAAAATTATGCCATTCTAACAAATAAGATCACATACTATTTGTACTGCTAAATTGTGTCCTGTCTTATTTGTTTTGTCTGCTACAACTTGTCACTTGTCCATTTGTCTCACTTATGTCTTGTAACTATTGTCACTTTATTATCTTTACTTATCTTGCCTTATTGCCTTATTTGTGCTGCAATGTCAAGGAATCGGAGACTAATAATTGTATTCTCTTACATGTGTAATGTGACGTAACAACAAAACCTGAAACTTGAAACATGCATTCTCCACATACTGATTTCACAAACCTTCCAGGCAAAGTTCAAAGACACTATACAGCTCAAGCATTGATTAATCTACCCCACCCATCGTTGGAAACATCTAGCAAATATTTAAAATGGTTGTGTTATCTTTTCAACTCCCAACCACTCCCTCCCTACACATACAGTACATACTAGATACATACAGACATAGGCGGTGGTGGTGGTGGTAGTATGACCATCTTTCATTGAGAGAAGTCACAGATCATTAAACACCACAACCGCACCACATAAAAGACCAACAGAGCAAGCATCGTAAACACAGGGTCTGCTCATCACACAGTCTGCTTGGAGAGGGGGGGGGGGCGCGACTAAATGACCCCTCTTCAAGTCTCAGGGGTCATCTCCACCATGAGAAAGCTGTAGCCCCGCTCCTGTACAAGCTGAGCCCTGTGCTGACCTCTCTTGCAGGAGACTAGGCCCCACCCAGGTGTTACAGGGTACAGCCAGCACCTCTCCCTACGCTGCCCACCACAGGTCACGAGGGAGTGGGGAACATTCCAGAAGCGCCTTTAGATGTAGCGGCCGGCGGTGTTGGAGAGGGCATGTCACAACTCCATGCTCTCTTAAGGGCTTCCAGCACTTTCAAGCCATCATAAACCACCCCCCCCCACGTCTATATGGATGTGTCAGTGTGATTTACACACGTCTTTGAGAACAGGGGTGTTTTGCGTGAGTGTGGTACATGTGAGTGTGTGTATGCATGCATGTGTGCTTCTGAAAGGTACACCCCCCCCCAAAAAAATGTATGTCCCAAGGGCACACCCTTCAAAGAGAGGATGGTTTCATGGTTTACATCATTCTTCCTTTGCTGTTCACCTCACCTTCCACTCCGTCTCCTCAAAAAAATAAAACCCTGTAACTATTTGATCTCAGTCAGTCCCACCTCCACACTGCCTCTAAACTCAATGCTTTATTGTGAGGGGAGTTGGCACAGGGATCAGAAAGCGGGCATTCAACATCTGCAACATTGTTGAGCTGCCATCTTCTATAAAGATCATCTCTGTAGACAAAGATTCCCATGTGCCCTCCAAATGAATAACAGCATTACAATGCCACTGTATCTGCCAAAGAGAAATCATGGGCAATGGATTTTCCCATGGATTTTTGTTTATAATACAATTATTTATCTGTTCCTTCTTTATCTGTTTATCGAGGCCCTGTGTTCTGTATCAGTTTATCGGTGCCCTTGTGTGGAATGCTGCACTCGCTGATGGTACAGTAATGTGGTTTCTGGTCGTTGTCGTTGTCGAGTACTTATGGTGAGAAGACGTCAGAAGGTCTCGGAGGAAACTTCATCTCTCTGAACAGTCAAACAATAGAGAAGGGACTCACCTGGAGAGAGAAAAAAAAAAGAGAAACAGGACGTTAGTTGGTCAGGTTACAGTTAGTGTTCTTCAAGACGGGCAAAGTAAGACAAAGTCATCCTTCAATATGTTTCGAGTTAGAAGAGAATGCCATGACTGTGAACATACCAGACACCCATGACACTTTCAAAGGCTTCTATACGTTGATGGTGAGAAACCATCTGTTGAGCTTTCTATGGGTTACAGGTGAGAAGATGTGTATCCATCTGTACACTGTTGAGGCATTTCCTTACACCAATCACAAAGAAACAATGTATGTCTCTACATAACTGAGGAAAACTTGAGTTTGGTACAAAGTGATATTGATACTGTACATAAGCTACCACACTGTTAAAGCTACCTTAACTGTACATAGCTCATAATAGCTCATAACTGAATATACCTCTAAAGTAAACTGATGTTTACAATACTACATC
This sequence comes from Nansenia antarctica, assembly GCF_963989245.1. NCBI lineage: Eukaryota > Metazoa > Chordata > Actinopteri > Argentiniformes > Microstomatidae > Nansenia > Nansenia antarctica. Next base: position 13,751,104 of record NC_137680.1, on the reverse strand, counting down.
TGCACATATTGTATACTGCACACTTACCTATCACTATCATTGTCATTTTGTATAATTTATATCATGTGCTTATATCACTATTTGCACTTTTGGTTCTATGCTAAACTGCATTTCGCTGTTTTGTACTTGTATGACAAATTGACAATAAAGTTGAATCTAATCTAATCTAATCTAATATCGGAGGGTAAAGCAACAAAACACTGAGATTTCCACCGTGAGTTGTTAGACTGATGATTTATTGACAGCATAGAGGTAGAAATGTTCATGATACTCTCTCAGAGTATCACAGAGAAAACACCCTTCAGAAAGCCTCGGTTAACTTGGCAACATCGCCACCTACTGGGCTTTCATAGTAGAAGTGTGCGGTTTGTTTGCACGCTTTTGAGACTCTGGCTTAAAGTCAGAACTAGAGACGTACAACCCTTACCCTTCACGAATGTGGAATCTCAAAACGAACGCTAAAAATCTTTTTAGAGAAGATGTCGCAAGCATTCATGTCATGCACAACGATGTGAAATCCTATCCACTAACAGTTGGCCTCAAACTGAGGTCAGTCCAAGCTGCCCTGAACTTGTACCACCCGCCTCGCTACGCTCCTGTTTCTAGTGTCTATGTGTTTACCACGTTACCCCCCACGATGCATTGCTACTGTTTCATCTGCGTAACTGACACCACGTTACGTCATCACC
>NC_137680.1:13742915-13745415 GCF_963989245.1 Nansenia antarctica | reverse complement strand
TCGCGGTGCTTTCCTCTCTTTAGGACAGGAAGCCTGGGTGTTGAGACAAAGGAGACTGTGTAGGCCACCTGGGGGCGTGTGTGTGTGTGTGTGCGTGTATATGTGTGTGTGTGTGTTTATAGCTCAGCAGGGCTCTAATTCCTAAACCCCAGGTTTGGCCACAGTGCCAAAGAGAGCCATGTTCCCTTGCAGGAACAGGATCAGCCTAAAGCCCCAAGACTGCAGATCCTGCAGAACCTTGTTCATGGTCCTCACCAGACCTGGATCAAACACACGACTTCACAGTACGTCAACTGCCTGAGCTACGTCTGACTCAGCTCGATGACGTGTCAGAACGTCAACGTCAAGAGGTCCCCGAAAGTGAGGCTAACACTTGAGGCTAAATCAAGCACCGCCTCAAATCCTCCTCCTAGTCGTTAGCCTCCAGTACACTGGGTCAACCCAAGTCGTCTGACCGTCTTGAGCCACCAGAGGGACGCTCATCCCAGGGAGGACTGACCCCTGCAGCTGCACCGTCTCAGAGGGACAAGCCTATCTACGGCTCTCTACACGACTCCCCAGGGTCTCACTATCACTGGGACTAGCTCCACACAACAGAGGGGAAACACGCCTGTGATGCATTTCCTACCAGTGATCGCCCCCACCCTGCCCCCCCCCCCCCCCCCCCAACCCCCTGTTGCTCCTCCCAGGAATGTCCCACTTTATGTAAGCTTGGAGTAGTAGAGTGCTGAAGAGGGGTTCTGGAAATGGGTGTGAAACCGCAGGAATGCGGGTCTGGAGCAGGTCTGAAGCCCATATGGGGGACAGTTGGACACAGTGAGGTTCTGCCAAGCGCGGGAAACGTAAAACTGTTGCGGCTGCAGATATTGTAGATGTGTGGTTGAAATGCTGTGGTAGGATACTATTGGTGGTGGTGACGGTGAACCTTGTTGCTAGCGGATTATAACAACTGTATACCCTTACATCTAGAGTCGGCAAACCTTGAGGGTTCACACAAGGACTGTGTTATTGTATCTGTGGCAGTATTTCAATACATCCTACACCCACACCCACATCCACACACACACACACACACACACACACACATTCCTCTCTCTGGATCTCAGCCAGTCCATTTGATGGGAATCCCAGATGACGGAATTAGGAAAAACTGGGAATAGCAGACGGGATGGGAGATCCCTGCCTGTCCCACCTCAACGACCACGGTCAACAGTACCAGACAATGGGTCTACAGCCGCCCAGCTATTGTTCTAACCACAACAACACTGGAACCTTCTCCCAAATAGACCACAGAAGCCCAGATGACCAGAGGCTGATTGTCTAATCTAAGACAAAGTGATTGTAATCACTGATACATCCCAGAGTTGAATGTTCTGCTTCCAGGGGATCTCAGACAGACTAATGGATAGACATGGGACAGATTAGAAGCAGAGCCAGACATCATCATGTGGTTCTGATTCTCTCTGATAGAGCAGTAGGGGGGTGCACTGCGGTGCGGTCCAGTGCATCCTATTCCTTTCCTGTCATTGACGACCCCGAGTGGAGGAATCGATGGTCTCGTCTGCTTGGATGATGAGTGATTTCCAGTCGCTCCAGACCGGCACTAATGTTTGCTTTGGCTCCCATGCTGAGGTTCTGCGGCAGCGAAGGATGGGAAAACCAAACATTCCTTTTATGACTTAGGATCAGAGGATTCTACCCTGCTGTTCGACCCAGGTCCTAAATCTCAGTGGTATGATCTCAGGACACGTATCATAACAGTAGGGGGTCAGCTATTCCGGCAAAAATTATTCAGACTAAAATGATTCCAACAAAAAACGTTTTCAGCACCTCATACCACAATGGTTACCTAATCATTTCCCATAACTCTGCTGTCGAGAGCCACCTCTCTATGTGTGGGTTCTATAGGGCATGTTACTGGCATTCTGGAGCTTACAGCTCTATCAAAAGCTGACCGGGTTTGACAACTGAAGTCTTAACAATCTTGTTGAATACTAATCAAACGTCTGGTCCAGAATATCCATATTTTGTATATATATATAAATATATTTCCATATTCCTTTCATCTTGCCCAGGATCAGAAGGGCTGTGCAGTCTGGTCCAGAATATTCATATTTTCCGAAATATTCCAAATATGTGTTCATATTCCTTTTATCCTGCCTAGGATCACAAGGCTGTACAGTAGCCTGAGGCAGTACACTGTAAACACCCATGCCGGCCTTTCATTTACAGTACAGTACTATCAACAGATTCCAGAAAAGCAACTACAATTTCCTGAGTCTTCCAAAACAACCTCCTGAAGCTTTTCCTTCCTGACTTTGTTGCCTCTCTTCCTTTAAGCCTCTCTAGCACAAACTGTTAGGGAGATAGGTAGAAAGATATATATATATATATATATATATATATATATATATATATAGAGAGAGAGAGAGAGAGAGAGAGAGAGAGAGAGAGAGAGAGAGAGAGGGAGGGGAGAGAGAAAAAGGAAAAAGAGATTGAG
>NC_137680.1:13717915-13737915 GCF_963989245.1 Nansenia antarctica | reverse complement strand
GTCAGACCTGGCATTTGTGCTGAGTCGGGGTGTGGGGTTCATTTATTCACATTCAATCCATTAGGATCCCCCCCACCCACACACACGCACACATACACACATACACACACACACAGGTGCACACACACACCCACACACACACAGACACACACACACACACACACACACACACACACACACACACACACACCCTGCTGGCACCCCCTGGAGAAAATGACATCTAAGCTCTGCTCAGAGGGTCAAGGAGTGCTAGTCATTACATCATCAGGGTGACAGGCAGACCACATTACTGCTGCCTCTGCACCTACAATCATACTGGTGTCACAGCACACAGGCAAGTGATTCCCAATACCATTAGTATCATGATCATCATCATCATCATCACCGTGATAATCATCATCATCATCATCATCATCATCATCATCATCATCATCGTCGTCGCCATCGTTGTCATCGTCGTCATCATCATCATCACCACCACCACAATCATCATCACCCTCACCGTCATCATTGTCATCATCATCATCACCATCACCACCACCACCACCATCATCTTCATAACCACCACCACCATCATCATCATCACCAACTCCATCATCATCATCATCATCACCATCATATCCATCATAATCATATTTACTATCAAGCACATTCAACAAGATTGTTCTCCTCCATATTCAAAATCAGTGAACAACACAGCTGAATACAACACAATGTTGTATGTCTGTATACTGTACATTCTGTACAGTACAGGTATCATTCTTAACATTCCTCTAGTTGGATGAAATCACCCGTCAATTATGACATCAGAACAGAAAGCTGACAGACACTGTCAAACAAGGGAAGGACGCGCACCAAACAGGTTTACAAGCAGCAGCCATCCCATAATGTTTAGATCTCCAGCAGAGATACCTGGAGACAATAGACACCTCTCTGAGGTTGAAATGTAAGTATTTTAACACCACAGAAAGAGTGTCCCCCTGCAGAAAGAGAGTCCCCCTGCATTTCAACCACTGCTTACAAGTATAGGGTTACACCTTCAGTCATGAGGTTCGAGGTGACACACGTTGTGGTAGTAGTACTGGCTCCAGGGGAGAGGGGCCTTGCAGAGAAGATTTGCCTGAAGGGTTTGCATGGGAAATGTGAGGTTGAGATGCTACTACAGCCTAGTGACACGCATGACGGCGTTTACTACAACAGGGTCTGCCAGAGCAGGGGGGCATGGAAATATCACAAGCGCTTTACACGACCACGGCAGGTCAAAGATACTCCATCACAGATGACTACAGGCATTTCTACTACAGACCCTCCTCTGTTTCTCTCTCTCTCTCACACAGACACACACACACATGCAAAAACACACACGTACACACACATATACACACACACACACACACACACACACACACACACACACAGGGGCTCAGTCTAAATGTCTGATCTGAGGCATATTCTAGCAGAACCTTCAAACAATGCAACTGCCGGGCGGACACCCCTCCCCTCCCCTCCCAAGCCGCCCCCCAGCAGAGCCCAATAACAAAAACAATGTTTCTCTCTCTCTCCCTCCCTCCCTCCCTCTGTCTCTCTCACTCTCTCTCACACTCTCTGTATGTCTGTCTGTACAGCATGCCTGCCTGTCTCTGTACCTGGGAGTGGGCAGTGCAGTCAGCACAGAGAATATCTCTAAACTCTAAGAGATAATGGGCCGGTTTCACAGACAAGTCTTAAGCCTTAGTCCTGGACAAAATCACACTTTCAATGTAAAACCTCCATTGAAGATGCTTTTTAGTCTAGGATTGGGCTCAAGCCTTGTCTGTGAAACCGGCCCGATGTCTGTTCACGCCGGCAGTACCTTTGAGAGAATTGATCTCATGCTGGATGGACCGGCTCCTGTCCATTGTGACTCTGTCTCTGTCTGGCCTCTTGTGATGGTGATGAAGAGGATGATGATGACGAAGAGGATGTGGATGACAGTTCTCAGTGACGCTCCCTTCTGAAGTACTCTGCGCCTCTCCCTCTCTCCCTCAGGCTGACTTGACAGTGTCTGTGAGTCTTGGGACTGCACCTCTGTAGGTTTAGCAATTACCTAGGCTCTGTCTCCCTCTTCTCTCTCTCTCTGTCTTTCTCTCTGTCTCCCTCTTCTCTCTCTCTCTCTCTGTCTTTCTCTCTGTCTCCTTCTTTTCTCTCTGTTTCTGCTGCTTGACCGGCCGGGAGGCGGCTGTGTTTTGGTCCCTCAAATCCACATGCACATTACTCTTTCTGGGTGTACAGGAATCTGAACAGAGGGAAGCTCCTCCCTTCCTCCCTCCCTCCCAACCTCCCTCCCTCCTCCTCGTCCACCACCTACAGTAAAGCCGGCTTTTCACAGTGGGCTGTGCCTCAGCGAATCTCTGCACAGCAAAGTCATCGCGTTCACCGCGACTCAGCCAATGGCTGCGCTGCGGAGCGGTTCATCGCAGCCGGACCGATCAGCGGTCTTTGCCATCCGTGCTCATCACTGTAACGGGGAGAAGAGTGAGCTTGAAAGAAGAGAGTCAACGTGGAGAGAGGGAAGAATGAGAAAGAGAGTCCTAGCAGGCAGAGGGAGGAGAGAGATAGTAATAGAGAAAGGGAGAGAGAGAGAGGAGGGGAGGGGGGGGGGGAAGAGGAGGAGGATGGAAAATGAAACGGGCAAGGGATAAATTCCCCGTGCCACACCCTGTCTTGCTCAGACCGCAAGTGGAAGACGATAAAATTAAGGAAGGAAGGAAGGAAGGAGTCCCCTTTGAAAACAGGTTGTAAACACAGGCGGCCATCTCAGATGCAGCTGCACACAGAGCTGTTGTCAAAAATACAATCCCCGGTCTTGGCTCTGGGGTGTCATAATGGAAGTGAAACCGTCTGATATCACCACATTCGGAGGTCACTCGATCTGGGCTGTGATATTGGATTACTGCAACGCTCACTTTTGACCGGAGATCCATGCAATGCAGGCACTATTAGGGCCCCTCCCTCTGAAATAACAAAATGTCACCTGCAGCACAGGTGTGTCTAGCATAATCACCTGTGTGTGTGTTTGTGTGTGTGTGTGTGTTTGTGTGTACACAGGTGTGTCACAGGTGTGGTCATCCATATGATATTTGCATTAGAAAACAAGCTCATTGTATTGTAGACACAGTCAGTGACAAACCCATGGGCACACACCTGCTGAAACACACACTCTTGATTAGTCACTGGAGTGACAGTGGCGACGTGCTTCGTTGGGTCGTCCAATCACGTGATACTGGAGACTGGGAAACGACGCGAACGAAACAATAGGGGAAAAAAATCATTGTCGCGTGTTGTCGACAGTCCCAGATAAGATCCATGTGGGATCGGGACGAATCCCATCCGATGATTGTCATCCCCTGGGTTCTCTAGCGCGTACTGTACACAAAGCCCCCCCGTTACACAGACAACAGAGGGAGACACATTCTGGACATATTTCACAGCGACCTCTGGTCCTGTCTCATGGAACTCATCTGGACGATCACTCCCCCTGAAAAGTCACATCAAAGGAATCATGGCCCCTGTAAATGCTTGAATCGCTTCTGTCCCAGTCAGATAGAAAACCCGGTCCCAGTGGTACAGCTGTACTGGCACTGTTGTTTGGATCACAATTGGAATCATTCTCGTTCTCTCTCTGTGTGTCTCTCTCTCTCTTTATAAAGGAAGGCAGGAGGGAAACGAGTGACACATTGTTGGCAGAGGAGGATGTGGTAGTCTAGCCATTCATTCATTCATTCATTGTCAAGGAGAAATCAACAGTGTGTATGTGTGTGTGTGTGTGTGTGTGTGTGTGTGTGTGTGTGTGGTGTGTGTGTGTGTGTGTGTGTGTGTGTGGTGTGTGTGTGTGTGTGTGTGTGTGTGTGTGTATGTGTGCACTATAGTGTGTGTGTGTGTGTGTGTGTGTGTGTGTGTGTGTGTGTGTGTGTGTGTGGGCGAATGTGCGCGTGCGTGTGCTACAGTGTGCTACTCTGGCCATCGTCTCTGACTTCTTCCTCACGGATGTGTTCCTATCCTATCCCAGCATTCCCGGTACAACAACAGAGAGACCAAAGGGGGTAACTAGGGGGGTAACTACAGATACGGCCCAGTGGAGTAGAAGAGGGCTGTTTGGGTTGGCTGTGCCCCCAGCGTCCCTTTGGACCGCTGCCTCCAACTCTCTTCCTGTCCCAAGGCTTTTGTCAGTGTGACAGGTTGAATTAAGGAGAACCAGCCGGTACCAATTGGAAGCACTGGCCTGGATCTGTAATGAATTAGACACAACGATAGCAGCCGCACTCAAGTCCCTCTGCACGCACGAACCGGCCGACGGACTACATCCCACATTCATTTCCCTGCTTCTAACTCAACGTCACTCCCAGATGGTGTATGGACACCAGGTGAAAGGTTCCCACTCAGGAATAAGTCAGGTGTTGAACATAGCATGGTGCTTCAAACTGTGGTTCGGCAAATCCTGGCTGTTGGAAGATGAATGCATCTTTCCACAGTGGAAGGAGTGCTCCCCTGGCTTGTCGACAACCATGACAATTTCTCCGGCGAGTGATAATGAGTTTGGAAACAGAGATTCACAGAGATGCTGGAGCATGCCGTAGGGAAAATTCCCTACATTATGACCTGAGTTCCGACACTACACTATGGCTAGATTCCCTACACTGACCAGATTCCCTACTATGACCAGATTCCTACACTATGACCGGATTCCTACACTATGACCAGATTCCCTACACTATGACCAGGTTACCTACACTATGACCAGATTCCCTACACTATGACCAGATTCCCTACACTATGACCAGGTTACCTACACTATGACCAGATTCTCTACACTATGACCAGGTTACCTACACTATGACCAGGTTACCTACACTATGACCAGATTCCCTACCCACTTTGACCAACACAGACATGATGAGGAGACCCTCTCCTTAGCCAATGGCTGGACTTGTTACTGGACCCTTAATACCAGTAACCTTCAGATAAGACGAGTCCTCCTACAACATTCTTACAACATTCTTCACAACAGAAGGCATTCCTGAATTAATACCCAGATGATTATCATTTTTGTCCAGACAGTAAACATTGTTTTTTTTGTGATGAACATACATTCCTAAAGAGATAGAATATGTTCTCATCTGCCCTCAATACATTTATTTTTAGCAAGCTTGATTTGTGTATTTATTTATTCAGTCTGAGTCAATATGGGATTCAGTTGTTTCTGTGCACAGCGCTAACACTGAGCTCATTCAGACATGCCTGCGGGCCGTGAGATTCAATCACAGCTAATGCCTTCAATTGTATGAATCAATTCCTATCTTGGCAGCTTGAATGGAAATGTAATAGTGCCAGTTCATCGCAGGCTGCTGTAATTCACCCCCTCAAGTCAGAAAACTCTTAAGCGTGGCCAGAGGGAAGTTGAATGGCTACAGTGGATTCCCATCATAATGACATACTCATTTGTCCGAATCACTCGTTTCAATGAGTCTTTTTGACTGACATTTAGCTATGGTCAGATAGTATAGTATACATATTGAACATATATATTCAACGTTGCAAACCAGTGAGTGAAGAAGACAGGAGGTTGAGGTTCGTCACACAAAGCCAACCATGGTCAAATAGAGAAAATGGGGAGGCTACATTTGGGCTGGCTTCATTGTGGAGGTGGTCAAGGAAACAGGGAAGGAACTCTAGGTCGTTAGCATCCTTTAGTAATTGACGTAGAGGTCCAGGGAGGAATGTGGGTTATGAGGCTGTGGACTACTGTCATGACTGTCCAGCCTGTAGAGGAACTATTTGCTTGTCTGCAGTTTATAGGCAGGGAGCAGACTTATAGGGGTCATGGGACATGTCCCTCCACAATGGCCATTACACTCTGGGTGTGTGTGCATGTGTGTGTGTGTGTGTGTGTGTGTGTGTGTGTGTGTGTGTGTGTGTGTGTGTGTGTGTGTGTGTGTGTGTGTTAATGAGCCATCAGATCCTACAAAGTGCGGAGTAGGATGTGTTAACGCCTGCAGAAGGAATCCTTCTCTGTCATCTCGCAAAAACATGATGAATTCAGAGGCCCCTTCAACCCTCTATTATGTATCTATCGTGTCATCTCTCTCTCCTGCCCATCTTCCCAAGGACACAATACTGTGCCAAGTTGTGAAAAAGCAGGAGAGAAGTGTGTGTTTGCAAAGGGGACTGTAGCCTGAGCTGTTGTGATGGGCAGGGAGAAATAGATCGTCCTGTCCATCTTAGAGCCCTGGCCTTAGCCAGCTCTAGTAGCCCCGGTGTGTGTGTGTGTGTGTATGTGTGTGTGTGAGTGTTAGCGTGTGTGTGTGTGTGTGTGTGTGTGTATGTGTGTGTGTGTGTGTGTGGTGTATGTGTGTGCGCGTGTGCGTGCGCGTGCGTGCGTGTGTCTCTCTCTGTGTGCGTGTGTATGATTGTGTGTGGTCTGTGTGAGTGTGTGCGTGTCTCTATGTGTCTATGCGCGCGTGTGTGTGCATGTGTGTGTGTGGACATCCAGACCAAACATTCCATTAACGTGAGGTCACCCAGCCAGCCACACAAATCTCCAGTCCAGGGTGCCAGCTTAGAGCTTAGAGCAGAGAGTGCAGGCGAGGGGCAGAGGCCAGTCCAGCAGAGCCAAACATTTTACCCCCCCCAGCGATGAGAAAACAGAGGGGCCACTATCTCTAGTGTACACTACTGATAAAAACTGTTATTCTGTGGGTCAAGGCCGACCACACCATCTCTCAGTGTTTCTGACATGAGCTACAAAGAGGGGGTCTGATACTGACCAAATATCCCTGGACAGTATCACTGATCACAACGCCATTGAATGGTTAATATTGTAGCGACTTGTGATATATAATAAGTAACTCCTCAAATACAAGCTACTGGTAATAGGACGCACGCACGCACACACACACACACGCACACACACACACACACACACACAGGGGGCAGGTTACTTTGGCACTCATTTCCCCGTACAAACCTCCCTCATTGTTCCCGCGTTATTGGTAAGTGTCCAGCTGTCAATCACAACAGGTCCATTCTGCCTTATCTTTCAGGATACTCACCGCGCTCTAATATTGTTGGCATAAGATAAGATAGACCATGACCACAATAGCACAGTACTCTATTACTTGTTTAACTTGACTCTGCATTTCATTTCATATTGATATGCATTCCTATTTTGTCAGAGAAAGTGTGAAAAATAAAAGGAAATTATTCCCATTTCCGTTTAAATCCCACATCCGGTACCGCCTCCCTACACTGTGTGGTGATGAGACATTGGTATTGTGACTTTCCTTTCCCATGTTGACAGGCCTGCAGCACACAGCTGCTCCGGCTCTGCGCAGGGCAGGGAGTTGATTTCCGACCCAGAGGGCCGAGCGGTCGGCTGGCGGGGCGTGTGCACGTACACTGAGCCTGGTTCAGGAATTCTGGGAATGGAGGGCCGAGGGTGAGAGAGGAAAGAGAGTGACCCCTGGCTGCAGGTCTCCTCAATGTTCCGTCCCAGACCAGGGACCACACACACACACACACACACACACACACACACACACAAAAAGAGAGCACACACACACACACACACACACAAAAAAGAGCACACACACACACAAAAAGAGAGCACACACACACACACACAAAAAGAGAGAGAACACAGACACACAAAAACACACACACACACACACGCACACACAACCAAGGCAGGGCCCAGGCCCACACCCACACTGAGAGCTGCTGGCCAGTGGAAGACAAGGTCAGCAGGCTGGAGCTGGACCAGGTCAGCCACCAGGGAGACGCTGTCATACCGCCTTTATATAGACCCAACTCCCAACTCTCCCTCTCCTACAACAAATACGTGTCCCAAATACGAACACACATAACGATTGTATAACAGCACATATCGTAAAAAAATGACTATCAAATAATTGTTTTGAAGTCCAATACCAATAAAGTAAGCTATATTCACTTGCTGCTGGTCCTGATCATGGCCTGGTTAATGACCAGAAGAGCTAACAGGAGCAGAAAACAGCCTGAGGCCTTCACACTACTCTATCAGATAAGGTAACAAACGTACAGGGTTCAGGGGGTTGAGTAGTGTTGTTATGAGGCCTCTGCTCCACTAGGGGCTGTTCTTACACCGTTCCAGAACAACGTTCACAATTTTGTTCACAAGGTGACATACATTTGTCAAAGACACAGGAGGCACTAAGAAACAACTAAGTCACCCGCAAGGGTGAGCAATGATGTAAGTCTGGTTGAACTCACTATGTATGAATCATGAAAAAAATAAAAATTCTCATCAGATTTTTTTTGTTGACTTGGATGGAACACGGGATAGTTTTGCTGTATCTAAAAACGTACATTGAAGAGGGGTGTTCATTATGGATGCTGTCCTCAGTAATATGCATTTTTAATAACGTGCGTACATTTTCTCAATCGATAGATGCTGACTCATGCTGTTGTATTTTCAGAGGGAGGCTCGGAGAGGCCTCTAGGGAGATGCTCTGAAAACGATGCCCTTGCCAGGAATGTGTGTGTGTGTGTGTGTGTGTGTGTGTGTGTGTGTGTGTGTGTGTGCGTGCGTGCGCCTATGCGAATGCATGTCTGTGTGGGAGGGGAAGTGTGTTGATATCAATGCACAGAATCAGCAGAAGCAGCGATTCGTTTGGAGGCCGAACATGAAAACCCTCTCAGACAGACACTCGGCCTAGACCCTGACCTTGGTGGCCCGTCACCTTACACATGTCCCTTCATCCAAACAACACACTTCTGCTGAGTGTCAGCCATCGATCGACGTATACCACACTGTCTGATCCATTGCATCGTCAGGAAGACACTGAGTGGACCATCTCTCTCTCCCTCTCTCTCCCTTTCTCCCCTCACTCTCTCTCTCTCTCTCTCTCTCTCTCTCTCTCTCTCTCTCTCTCTCTCTCTCTCTCTCTCTCTCTCTCTCTCATGTACAGTATGACGGAGGTGTTGATCAAGGCGCCGGCTTGGCTACAGACTCTGTTGCCAGTAAGGCCTGGCCAGACTCATCCAAGATGCCTGGATACAGTTCTCTTGTATTGATTCTTTAATAGGAGCCTCAGAATCTCTATAGAATAAACACACATCATTCTCTCACACACACACACACACGGGACAATCTCTTTCATCCTCCACTGCTTCATATGGACCACATTCAGCCCGAAGGGAATCTATCATCCGGCCCTTAAAAGATTATCAATCGCCAGGTTACAGCCCCCAGGACAGGATATCACATGTATGTGCCATCTGAAACTCTCACAGACAGATTTTTCTATATGATCTAGCGAAATAAATGGTGTATCGAAATACTGTAATTCAGACCAAACACGATCACTTAATTAGTGAATGACGACACAGAAACAGACACACACAAACCTGTCACGTACACACACACACACACACACACACACACACACACACACACACACACACACACACACACAGTTATTGTATACACACATGTATCCTGCCAACCTGAATAATTGTCATGTCATGTTCATGCCTACAACCTCCAGAAACAGATTCCTGACGTGACGATACAGAGTTAAGATATCAGCCAGAGGACGTGACATTTACAAACATTTACAAGACATGACACACGTCAGCTTTTACACACACATAAACACACACAAACACCCACCCTCCCACCCGCTCTCACACACACATACAGACACACACACACACACACACACACACACACACACACACACATTCTAAGCATTGTTCTGTACTTCCAGTGTCGTGATATTCGACTCTTACGGCTACTTCTGTTATCAGCGACAGAGGAACTTGGACGGGACCTCTGCTGCTGCAGGGACTTAGAATAAGGTCATGGAAGGGGAGAGGGACACTTCCTCCTCCGGAGCCCCATGAACCCCCTCGTATTCACAACAGCGCTCAGCTGTGCCAAGGTGCTGCTACTACAGGAAGGACCAGAATTAGCTGTGCTTCGAGCTCGACGATAAGAAAACAAACAAAAATCAATGTTTTCCAGTGTGTGCCGTTTGTCCCACAGGGGGAAAGGCTTTACAGTTCCACCCCTCTGGGCCTGGGGAGACCAGAGACCTGAGTAAACGCCACATGGGCGAGGCCTCGTTTACACTTGCGGTATCTGATGGATCCCTTGGTTTGACTTCTCTGTGAAGTATATGCTATGAAGTTGGCTAAGTCTAACAGTGTTAGCATAGATTGTGTATACTGTACTAGCGATATGCCACTCCCTTCATTTACTATTGGTTTTGCCAAAAGACATCTTTAGACGGGGAAGATGGCAGTCCCATGGTCCCATGTGGATGCATTCCTGACCAATTACCACGCAGATATAGATTAGCGTAACTGACAGTTGTTATTGCTAGATACACGCTGCTAAGATCGTGTCTTTCTCATGCCATTTCCATAGCAACGCCTGTGTACAGCTAGAGCAGGAGGCTAGGAAGGCTAGGATAGAGTAAAATAAAGTGTCTTTTTAAGCCATTACAGCAACTTTTAACGGTTAAATGGACGCATAAAGTGCTTCTACAGTAGCTACACACTTCAGTGATATGAAACCCCAAAAGCAAAGTTGCTAATCCGTATCATTTCGATGGGAGTGGCCCTGTCTAAAAAAAAAACACTGTTGGTCTCCTTATTGAAAACAAACGCCTAAAGAGCCAGTCCCCAAGACGGCGGTGGTTTGAACCAGCTTCCTTTAAAGAGGCTTTGATGTGACCCACGCTAAGATAATACTCACTGTACAGAACGTAGGCTACTCTACAACACACCATTTTTGGAGTGTATTCTTTGATGTTTTAGGAAACTCGGTGTGTTGTCTGGTTACCGTTGAAGCTGAGGGAATAATGACCTGCTAGGTATTTGCCTGGCACCTTCTCAAAACTCTTATCCTAACAAAAAGACTGTTAACAGACTAGAATGCAGCAAGTGATGCCTGCTGGCAGGTTTGAAGTACCCTAGGGTATGTGTGTGTGTGTGTGTGTGTGTGTGTGTGTGTGTGTGTGTGTGTGTGTGTGTGTGTGTGTGTGTGTGTGTGTGTGTGTGTGCGTTAGCGGTCTGATGTCTCATTCTCTAATACACAGAAAGACAGCGCTTACTCTAGGCCCGCGGCACGCCGGGAAACTGGAGCCGACATGACAGTCACCACTAAGAACCGGGAATGTCACGGCAGGTCACCCCCCGCACAGCTGCCAACAGTGTCGGGAGAATGTGGTTCTCACGGACGCGCAAACATACACGCACACATTTACACACACATACACTTCACATTTCACACTGATTACTCACAGCATTTATACTTTATGTTATTATCTTATGGGGAATTTTTTCCTACAAGATTACCGGTTCTAAGCAAAAGAACGCTCAGCAGACTATTTAAAACCATATCCCGTGAAGCAGGGCTATCAAACAGGGCTTGTTCTCCTGGAACAGAGTCATCCTTCAGACAGGACACGCACACACACACACACAGACACTCAGAGAGACACTAAGCCAATTACAGTGCCGGCAGCACAGACTGCACTTCATGAGGAGTGGTTGAAATAGGCGAATAGAAAATAATGCACACTGCTTGTGTTGCGTGTATGGGGGTGTGTGTGTGTGCGTGTGATTGACGGTGACACTTTTATACACTATGAAGGGGGAGATGATTTATGGCACTGGGTAATGGCACACTTAAAGAAAACATGATGTTGTTATGTTGACACATGTGACAGGGTCTAGTGAAAAGGGCAGCAAGTAGGGGGAGGTCATTTTTTTGTTTTTGACAGATTTATGAAAGGGCAGATTGTAAGCTTTCAAAATGGTGTGTCATACATTGAAATCTGAATGCCTTTCAAAGGTTTCACACTTTTCACAGGCAGGTCATGGGCAGGTAATGATGGGGGGGACAAAAGCTGGTTAACTCCACCCCCAACCACACCCCCAGAGAAAGAGACAACAAGAGACAACAAAATGGCAATATTTATAAAAGGAAACAATAAAGCAAGATACAATTGAGGAATACAATAATAGAATAGTAAAAAACGAATAATGCTGTGTATGCATTTATCATTATAGTCCATAATGAATCTAGTGGGACTTTGGTGGAGGGCATATGATGTTTCGTGCCTCATCAGAACAGAATTCTCTGATCTTCTCAAAAAGATAATTCTGCCTGGACTATAATGACAAAGTTTTGTTTTCATCATTCTCTCTATCTTTCTCACACACACACACACACACACACACACACGCACACACACACACACACACACACACACACACACACACACACACACACACACAGTGTGTGAGAGGGGAGGGTTGGGAAATGAGGGGGAAGGAGGGAAAGTTCTCCCAGTTCTGGAAGTGATGGCTCCAGAGCCCATTCCTTCCATGTCCCAGCCCCCTGGTGTGGGTGTCTGTGTGTGTGTGTGTGTGTGTGTGTGTGTGTGTGTGTGTGTGTGTGTGTGTGTGTGTGTGTGTGTGTATGTGCGTGCATGCATGCGCGCCCATGTGTGCGTCTATCACACTAACTCTTTCCCAATGCTTTTTCATTGCTCTCTCTGGGTGTGACAGGTCACAGACATAAACACACACAAGGAGACACCACTGGGTGGGGGGGGGGAGCAGGGGAGCAGAGATCCTGGGTCAGCAGAAAGACTTCCATTGTGTCCGAGACAGAGTCCAGGTGCAAACCATGTTCTCCACACATTTCCTAACACCGTAGTAGGAGGGATAAGAACATTCGGCCCCCGTAAAAAGGGGAAAAAACGCCCCCCCCCCCCCTCCCCCACACACACACACACCCCATCAACCGTGAAGAAGCGCTGCAGTGTTTTATGCTGCACTCGGGTTGACAGCATACGTCCAGAATCTGGAATCACTCTGCTACGGTCAAGCTCCATCCATCAAAAAACGGACACCTGTCACTCAACTCTCATCTGTGACCATGCTGCCCTGGAGCGATACATTGAAGATGGCAGGTTGGCAGGTAAGGGTCAAACGAGACGTCACGTCGCATTTCATTCAATTCAAAACAACTTTATTCATCCCAGAGGGGCAATTACTTTGGGGACATGGGGTCATAAACAACAACAACAACAACAACAAAAACAACATCAACATGACATTCACACACACACACACACACACACACACACACACACACACACACACACAGCAATAGCCTGCCAAGTTATACATAAGAATATAAAAGATGGCAGGATAATAGCTGGGGGGGAGGGATAACTGGGACCTGCTCAGCGTTTTGGAAGTCTTTGTCAGCAGACATTGTCAGTGTGCTCAGCACGTTCACAGCCTCTGATGTTAGGAGAGGTTTGACGACACTGTTAAAATGGGGGAAAAATATGCGGGCAAAAAAAATATGAATATGCGGGCTAGTGTACATACACACACACAGGCGTACAGGTAGGCACGCACGCACGCGCGTCTCCCGCACACACACAAACACACACACACAAAATATAATGAGATCCAAGCAAAGGGAACACACATACACACACACTGAATATCAAACGAGATCCAAGCAAAGGGAACAGTAGCTTCTGTTCCCTGTAACTACGCCTCTTTGAGAGGAAACTGACATCCAATGATTAGGGACTTTCCCTACGGAGCTTCAATATCCCATATAAGGCAACAAGATTCCCAGCATACTGTAGACCCCCCTCCCCCCATTCACCCTGAATGACCTTTGACCTTTGGCTGTGATCTATCTGATCTATCCCAAGCTACCGTGACACCAGTGGCCCTCGGAATGCTGACAGAACAGGAATCATATAATAGGAATAGAGGAATGTGGACAAGATGGAAAAAGCCGGAAATGCCCCTTCGGCTGTCTCTCCAACCAGCATGGCTCTGTCACCTCCTCTCACATACAGCAGCAGCATGTCCAAACTGGACAAAGCGCTTTCCGTCACACACACACACCCACCCCCACACACACTCTCTGAGTCTGCCTGGTTTCTGCAGCGAGACTTAACAGAAATTGTTGACTGCACAGAAATGTTCCATGACTGAGATTTTCCCTTTTCATTCACATTGCGGGTGACTGCCAGCTTCGCACATTCTGGCGCTCTGCAATGAAGGAAAAAGTCCTTAATGTCACAGAGCGCACACACACACACACACACACACACACACACACACACTTCACTCTGATCTTCTACTGTACCCAGGGTCTATTTTCCATGAGTTCACCTGGTGTCTTTTGCAGGCTAGCCCCAATGTGTCTTTAGCAGGCTAACCCCAGTGTGTCTTTAGCAGGGTGTCCTTCACAGGCCCAAAGGCCATGGGGGCTACAGAAGGCAGAGAGATTTACGACGCACACATGCAGGCAGAGAGAGAGAGAGAGAGAGAGAGAGAGAGAGAGAGAGAGAGAACACAGCCAAGGGGAAATTACAGGTATGTGGTCAGCATGAAGTTCCTGTCCGGTTCAGTTCTGTTCAGTCTTGCGTACTGTAGTAGCTACTGTAGCTACAACAACACCTGGGCCACACATACATACACACATACACACACACACACACACACACACACACACACAAAAGCAGAGGCGTCCAATTTCAGTTGTTTTCGTGCAAGATACATACAATCAAAGAAGCCAATCTCAAAGAAACAAAACTGGAATTAGAAAGGGGGGGGGGGGTGGAGAGAAAATGGAGGTAAAACATGGAGAAGAGAGGGAGAGGGGAGAAAGAGAGAGAGTGGCAGGGAGGGGAACGGGGTGGAAAGAAAGGGGAGGTAGGATATGGAGAAGAGAGAGGGAGGGGAGAGAAAGAGAGAGCAAGAGAACGAGAGAGCGAGAGAGGTAATGAGACAAGAGAGATGGAGGGAGGAAGAGAGGAAGCAGTGATTCACGATTCTGTGAGAGGGGCCGTGTCACTGATCCATATCGCTATCGCTGTTCCTATCAGCAGGGCAGGGAACACTCCGGGCCCTCCACACCAATACATCACAGCTCAGCGTACACCCTCGTCACTCACTGGCCTAGCCACTGGAGAAACATGACTCGCTGCTGCTCGGTTAGTCACTGCTATACACATACACACACACACACACAAAGACACACGCATGACCACACACGCACTCACGTGCACACACGCTTACACACGTGCGCATGCACAGATACACACAACACACACACCCATGCCACACACACACAGTTTTAAATACACCTCGTCTTTAAACAGCTACAGCACACACACTCCCTCACACACACACAGGTTTTAAATAGTTCATTCATCCATACATTCATTCATAAAGTTGTGTGACTTACCACTTCCCAAACAAACCCTTACGGTACCACACACAAAGCTTTTAACACTTCCGAGTAGTACGGTCATTCATACTGTCGGAGGTCAGATTCATATCTATATTTGGTCTTCAGCTAAGTACGTGTCTGTGTCAGTCACGTGCCGGTATCTGCAGTGTTTTTGACCACATAACCTTTGTCTGAACGAACGTTACCTTTCAATTCCTCATTTCGAGATCGAAATATGTATAGTCATCCATTCAGCTTAATCAAATCCCATCTACAGCACAAACTGTTTTCTTTTCATAGTTTTAGTGGCTTTATCTCTTAATAAAACCGACAACTGGATTAATATCCATCCAGCCCATATTTATTTGTTTAATATCCCAAAATACGCTGGTATTTAAATGACCAGACAATCAAGGGTGCCGCCGGGCCAAAATTAACTATTTAATTGGACCACCAAACAAGGCTGGAGCAGGGCTATATTTGGGGGGCATTCTAGAAGGCATATGGGAGGGTCTCACTGGACAGGCAGTGGGACAGAGAGTAGACGCCAGCCGTAGCTCCACACACACACATACACACACACCCACACACCCACACACACACACACGCAGGCACACACATAGACACACCCACACACATACCTAGACACACATACACACACGCAGGCACACACATAGACACACCCACACACACACCTAGACACACACACACACTCACACACACGCTGTGTTCAGGTTGGAGCCGTAGCTCCACACACACACATACACACACACACACACGCGCGCAGGCACACACACCCACACACCCACACACACACCTAGACACACATACACACGCAGGCACACACATAGACACACCCACACACACACCTAGACACACACACACACACGCGCTGTGCTCAGGATGGGGCAATCCCCCTCGCCCGGGTGCCCAGTGACGCCCAACATCACCTGCTGGCACAAATTGCATTAGAGGACACCGGGAAGACAGCCAGCAAGCCTCCGCTCGCTCAGCCCTCCGGCAAGCCAGGACAAGGAAACAGCGTAAGGGGAAGGAAGGAGAAAGGACACTGGCTGACCCCGATACAGGACAGACGTACACTATCACCCAGTCATAAGCTGTCCTAAACCTCCGCCTGCCAGCAGAGGAGAGGTAGAAAGAGCTCGAAAGAGAACCAGACTGACTGACCGACATGCTATATACAAACACGGACCGAAATAAGACAAGCCGGCCTCCGTGGTCCACGCAGCCAGGGACGGTGACACAGCACAGGGGGAGGAGGCACCAGAGAGAGGACCAGACTGTCTGACTCTTCTTTTATGAATAAATTCTATAAACAAACATTGACCAAATATAAGACAGACGTGTCATCCAGAACGCTGGCTTGTCTCTGTTCATGACAAGCACAGGAGTGTAGACAGACTCACCAACCATCTATATACACAACCTGACCCCCTTATAAGACGTGTGTGGTGTGCTATGGTTGTTCTAATCGGCTATTCCTTCTGTGTGAGAGCATGGGGCGGACGGCAAGCCGTGACCGAGCGAATACGGTATGCATGCATCACCAAGTTCCATTATTTTCAGTTGGCACGGTCTTCAGCGTTCACATCATCATGTGACCCCTCCCGAGGCGTCGTCTCCCGGGGCTAAATAATCCAGTGCTTCCATGGAGACCGGTCCTATTTTTTAACACAGAGGTGAGGTGAGAAGCTAGAAGGTTCTATGAAAACTAAAAGTTAAGGTATTCGGTGTGTGGACGGGGCGGACAAACGAAAGTGAATCTGTCGGCGTGTGTCTCGTCACGCTGTGCTGAAGAGCGACAGAAGTCTATTGGAAGGACATGCAGACAACTTCAGTGGACGCCTAGGAGTGTTTACACAGACCAAATAGTTTCCATTATCAAACATCACGCACAATCACACACGCCTACTCTATACAGAGAGATAAACAAAGATCAAGAGCACAAGGCTATGGAGTGTTCAAGTAGTCTACTGGCCTTGGATGTACAACGCAGTGTTGGACACCATGCTATAGAACATCATCTCTGATACCTACAGAGGTCCAAAACACACTCACAGTATGTGTTATACACAGAGAGAGAGAGAGAGAGAGAGAGAGAGAAAGAAAGCAAGGGAGGGCGAGAGAGAACGATGGAGAGAGAGCTATGGAGAGACAGTGAGAGAGACTGGGACAGGAAGAGAGAGACTGAGACAGAGAGAGAGAGAGTGAGAGAGAGAGAGAGAGACTGAGACAGGGAGAGAGAGAGACAGAGAGAGAGAGAGAGACTGAGACAGGGAGAGAGAGACAGAGAGAGAGGGAGAGGGAGAGAGAGAGACAGAGAGAGAGAGAGAGAGAGAGAGAGAGAGAGAGGGAGAGAGAGAGAGGGAGAAGACAGATGAGTTTCTCGTAGCTTCTCTGATTCGTGTGCCTTAATAAGGAGAGTCTCACTGTAGCACAGAGACTGTGAAGACAGGACACAGAGGAACGTCTGGAATATAAACACCTGCCACTGGTCCTGCTCCTGCCTCCTATTACCCCTGATACAGATATAAACACACACACACACACGTGCACACAGTGATGCAGATACACTCTCACACACACGCACACACACAACACTAGTACACACTAACATGCACTCACAAAGACACAGACAAATACACTATATGGACAAAAGTATGTGGACACAATTATGATCTGGGGTTGTCTTCTTGGTTTAGCGTAGGCCCCCTAGTTCCAGTGAAGGGAACTCTTAATGCTACAGCAAGTTGTATACTTCCAACTTTGTGCCAACAGTTTGGGGAAGGCCCTTTCCAGTTTCAGCATGACAATGCCCCCATACACAAAGTGAGGTCCTTAATGACATGGTTTGCCGAGTTTGGTCTAGAAGAACTTGACTGGCCTGCATACAGAGGTCTGACCTCAACCCCATCAAACACCTTTGGGATTAATTGGAACGCCGAATGCGAGCCAGTCCTTCTCACCCAACATCAGTGCCCGACCTCATTAATGCTCTTGTGGCTGAATGGGAGCAAATCCCTGCAACCATATTCCAAAATCTAGTAGAACGTCATCCCAGAAGAATGGAAGCTGTTATAGCAGCAAAGGTGGGACCATATTACCATGACCATATTAATCACCATGGTTTTGGAATTAAAAGTTTAACAAGCACAGATAGGGACAAAGACACACACTAACACTCACACAAACACACAATCCCACAATCACACACACACACAACCCGGGACATTGATTCAGGGCATTCTCTGAGATTCTCCCAACGATACAAAGAAAGTGGGGCGATATTTATAGAGGAGTCCTCCTCTTCTCCACGATCCACTGGCATGAGGTGGAGGAGAGGGGGAAACATGTAGATGAGGAGAGAGAGAGAGAGGATGGAGGGAGGGAATGTAGGGATGGGAGATATAGAGTGAGATAAAGATAATCACCTCAATGATTCGGATGTGTGCACAGTGAAAGTAGAGTGTAAAGGAGCTATGAATGAAAAGAGAGAGAGAGAGGGATAAGGGAGAGAGAGGGAGAGATCGGTAAAGAGATATGTAAAGGGCGTCAGACGAGAGGCAGGGTGTACTGTATATAGGGCAGGGCTGGAGGAGGAGAGGAGTGGAGAGGGTCAGAGATGTGGCTGTGGTAGGATGGATGAGGACTGCCATGAGGACTGAGACTGAACCGTCTTGTCTATGGATGAGGTGTGTGTGTGTGTGTGTGTGTGTGTGTGTGTGTGTGTGTGTGTGTGTGTGTGGGGTGGGGCGTCTACGGATGAGTTATATGACTGTACCTCATCACCCCATTCTCACCCATTCTTATCTGGCGAAGAGAATCATGAACCTGAACCGAAAGCAGGACCCACACAAGTTGCTGGGCATGCTAGCATGCTAGCGCGGACTGACTCCAAGGACATTAGAGCGAGCGGATAAGTGGATTTAAGAGAGATAATTAAAGAAACAGATCGGGTGTCATAGTCCTAGACTATGCAAAACGATTGTATCATCCTCCGGGTCCATTGACTACGTTGACTGTAGTTGAGCTGTCTGTGTCCTAATGCCGTCACTAAGCTAAAAAATAACACAATCAGAGGGGCACTTAGAGCACACGTAAGCCCCTCTCCTCTCCATTTCATTAAGGTCAGGAGTGAGAAAACGGTAGACCTAGTTCCTGCGCTCACATATCAAAGTCAAGCACCTCCAGTAAATCTACCCTGAACTTGGGGGGGAGGAAGAGAGAGAGAGAGAGAGGGGGGAGAGAGAGAGAAGAGAGAGAGAGCCACAGTGACTGACTGTCAGAGTGACAGCACCCATGTGTGACAATCAATACAGCACAAGAGAGATGCCGGGCGCGTGGCTGCACTCTGACACACACACACACACACACACACACACACACACACACACACACACACACTAACTTACTTTAGACAAATGTGCTTGTTGTAAGTCACTTTGGATAAAGGCGTCTCTTAATGTCTAAATGCCTAAAATGTAAATGTACCACACATGCACAGACAGACACCCAGACACCCAGACACCCAGACACACAGACATCCAGTCACACACAGTCAGACATGCAAAAAGGCACATAACGGTGCATACAGTAGGCACACACAACCACGTGTAAATGCACCTGTGCAGAGCCAATTATATTACTCACACAGACAGACAGACACACACACACACAC
>NC_137680.1:13662915-13712915 GCF_963989245.1 Nansenia antarctica | reverse complement strand
GAAATGACAGTATGTACTCTGTCTAGCTAACTGTACCTAGAGCACACAAATGTACTTTTATATGTATAAATGTGTAATGGCTATTGAAATTGACACCGACTAATGTAGGGGTATGTTTTATTTTAAATAACTGACTACTGAAACAGCAGTGACAATGGCACCCTGGGTGTAGAGTACTGTCGTACGTGTGTAATGATGACTACTGAAATGACGTCGACAGTATCTGGGTGGCACGGAAGGGTCAGAGAAACAAGAAAGCGCCCCCTTCTGGTGATTGATGAGACATACAGACTGATGTATCTGGTTGGTGACACACAGAGTGACAGGTGTGTCACCCCAGTGCTCTACCTGACATCACCTCCCCCCTAGTCACTGCCATGGTCCACGCTGCACCCCATTTGTCTTCTCTTCATATGAGTGGTGTGTGTGTGTGTGTGTGTGTGTGTGTGTGTGTGTCTCAGTAATCCCAAGGACTAAGCTGTTGCGTGTGAGCAGTTATTACGTTTCCTAAAAAGGTCATTTCCACGGACAGAGTTAGAAATAGAACCGCTCCGAGTGACTTTTCAAAAAGTATAAAGCGTATCCTTTGTGAAAAAAAAAAGAAAGCCGTTGTTTGTGCCAATAAGATCAGAAGCACAAGGAGAAGACTATGTCATGGTAATGGATGTCTCTTTGAGACGGTTGAGAAATGAGGCACATTTTTCCAGAGGCTCCAGCGGGTTTCCAAGGCTACATTTCTATGGTAGATCTGAGACTTCCACAGGACGGCTGCCCCCTAGCTGGGAATAAGAAGAACTGCAGTCTCGGTTTGTCTTAATGATTTATTGAGTGGGAGAAGTCTGAGGAGGCTTTGCGGGGGCTGAAGAAAAAAAAGTTCCTGACAGAGCAGGCCGCTGTCTGACTGTCCCCCTGGGGTCTTCAAATGGAAATTAAATGAGGAATTAAACTCAGTCATAAAACTGCCATATAATTACAGTGTCATTATGGTAGTCTGTTCTTGATTCTTAAGACGACCCTCTGGCATGACCTTCAATCGGTGTCCCTCACCCCTCATAGGCTGAGACTGTCCACACTGTTACTATTACATTACTGCGGGTGAATGATGAATGGTCACACTGAGGCAGCTCTCTTTCACTCTGGTTATAAAAGACGTATGACTCAGAGAGAGAGAGAGACAGTCAGTTTCCCTGTTTGCCTTCAGCGGCAGGCGACAGTTCAGATCTGAATGGCATGGGCGGCTCTATTCATCGGAACGGCTCTTTTCAAACATTGTACACCGGGTCCTCCTCTGTCTATGGCGTGTGTGTGTGTGTGTGTGTGTGTGTGTGTGTGTGTGTGTGTGTGTGTGTGCCGTACGGCCGTGACACCATCGTCAGATCATAGCAGCCCTGTTATGAATAATAGACAGCTACTCAGCGGGGGACTGTTGGCGGAGTTAAGTAAAGCCCTGAAGGGCTCTTTGAGACACGCACACACACATGAACAGACAGAGAGACACACACACACACACACACACACACAATTCAGACAAGACATTACATTCCCGCTGAGAGCACAGAAGGCATGTCTAATTAGCATGTGGTTTAGCATTAGCATGTTCGACAAGAAACGACAAGAACGCTGTTGATTGAGAACAGACAGCACATCATTACAGCATATCATTATGACCCTCAATCATCTCGACAACAGCACTGACATGCAGTCAGCCGTTGTGTTGGATGACATCAAAACACTCTGAATGTGAATTCTCTGAATTGAATATGCATGAGCCTAGTTCTGCGGAGGCTGGGGGGCAACAGAGTGTGAGAGTGTGTACTCTGAATAATGGAGATGGCTGAATAATATACACACCACATCACAGATGATTCTGAGTATCATAGATGATGGGTGGATTGACTCGTCCACTAGATGGCAGGCATGAGTCAGCCCTGTCCTTAGACCTTTTGGTGTGAAGCGTGCATGTGTGTGTGTGTGTGTGTGTGTGCGTGTGCGTGTGCGTGTGCGTGCGCGTGCGCGTGTGCATGTGCGTGTGTGTGTGTGTGCGTGTGCGTGCGCTTGTGTGTGCGCGTGTGTGTGACTCGGTTCAGGTCCCAGGAGAAACACACAGAGGATTCCACAAATTCCTCTGTCCTGGCTCTGAACCTCTGACCCTTCACCTCACCTGACCTCTGCTTTGACCTCAGCACCAGGAAGTACACTCCTACACACGGTTAGGGCTCTAGAAGAGTCTAGGTTCAACTCAATGAGAGCCTTCCACTACAATGTAATTGAGGTGAATGTCGCCATTAATAACAGTTCCCAGCAGACCAAAGGACAGTGTTATTATGATACATACTGTAGCCTGACTCCATCCCACCCCCATAAACCCTAAAGGCAGTGCTAAGTGATAGGCCGACACCCTCACCATCAATTCATACCCCTAGTAGACATACATGAGGCTTCCAACTCATTCCCCCCCGGGCCACATATTCCCATAAGTGATTAAGAAAAGACTATGATACAGTAAGCCAGGGGTCGGCAATAGGCGGCCCGTGGGCCATTGCTGGCCCGTCACCAATAATATTTGGCCCAGCAGATTATTTTGAGAATCCACTTTTTATTTTTTATTTTATTTTATTTTTTATAATAATATCGGACCGACAGTCCCACATATAGCGCCTATAATGTCCGAATAGAGAATCGAACTCCACCTGAATAATGCTTATTGTACTTTTATCCATGTTGAGAGTGAATGACACAGGGACAGACAATCAGGCAGCAAGGTGCACCGAAGCGCACTGACGCTGAACCCCTCAGAGTGAATCATAAGCAGGTGGACAACGCGTCACGGTGCTGAAATAGCCGACATACCGTGTGTGGTTTGAACAAAATAACACGAGCTCAGTAAGCCATTCAAACGTAATGTTTACGTATATGTGACTGCAACACACATATGAACAGTAACAACGCAAATTCTGTTTAATTTTCTGAAAAACATTGAAAACAAAATCGGCGCAAACAAAAAGCATCTCCCATCGGTCAGTATTTGTTTGATATCTGGTGATATTGACGTCACTTTAATCCACAGGCAGTTCTCAAGGTTTTTATGCATCCATCGATTCCTCTCGTGCGTCTTTATCGCATTCATTGACGAAAAGGACGACTCGCGTATAGAAAGGGAACATTGTGAGCACGGAAAATGTCTCTCACAACGGCTTTGCATTGATGAAACCAGGTAGGATGAACGTATAGTTCGCTGTCCATTCCTCTTTAAATGCCCTGTTTCCACCGTCAACTTTCCTCTTTAGACCTTTGGAGAGTGACATTATGTTTCTCTTGCTAGCAGGTTAAATGTTTGGCTAACTTCACCCGGCACGCAAACAACCAATCCAATAATAATAATGTGACCTTGTCTGGGAGGAGGGGGGAATAATTATCAGAATGAAACTATGTTACATAATTATTAGAATAAGTTAGGCTACGCTACATCGTCAGTCCACACATTTATTATTCAAAAATATGGAAAAGTGTGAAACTACGTTTCAACGTTGTTGAGAATCACAACACAAACTCGCTAATCAAGCCAAAATACTGCAACATAATGGATTGGACAGCTACCTAGTTAACTAGAACACTACTTTACATTGTTAGCAGGTTCACAAAACAAGCTGTGTTAGTTGACTAGCGATGTGTACAGTCGAAAGAAAAGTCAAAGCATTAGAACGTGTCACATTTTTAAACAATCAATTACTTAAATTAGCCTTTGATTATGTTCGGGCCCGCCATCTAGTGGCTCAAAAAAAATTTGGCCCGAGGCCAAACCTAATTGCCGACCCCTGCAGTAAGCTGTAATTAACAGAGATAGATCTAGATAGATCTCAATCTGAAAACATATTTAACGACTTATCATACGCGAGAGGTGAGTGGGAGACTGTGTACTTAAGTGAGCACTAACTCATTGAGGAAACGCACCTCGTCACCGGACATGTGCACCTGTTCCTACCTGACATGCATAAAAAGTTGTTTCTGAATTCTGGTACACAAATAACAGAGCTGAGAATCTCTTCTTTCACCTTATAGTACTTGTTTGATTTAAAATTCAAACGTTTGTAGAGCCAAAAGATATAAATGTAAAAATGCTTCACTATCCCATTACTTACACAGCAGGCACTGTATAGACACATGCATACTCTACTACTGGATACCTGACTACCCACGGAGACAAGGCAGTTGCCCTATGAAACTCACTGCACACCCATACCAGACCTATAGCTGAACACGCCTGTAGGCGAAGGCAGTTCTATATGCTTGATGATTCCCCTTACTGTCAGGGATTCTATAGCGCTATAGGCAGCAGCCAGTCAGCAAAGGGGAGAACAAAGCGCCCCCCCCCCTCATGTGTGCTGACACAGCATGGATACTGTAGGTCCTGGGACTGGTGGAGGGGGGGGGGAGACAGTAGCTGGTGAACGGGGGAACAAATCGGCAACCAATCCAAGTGTTCAGACTTTTATTCAGAAAAATGTGAATACATGTCAACGTTGTTTAAAATCAATGACACGCTCGCTAGTCAAGCCAAAATATTGGAAAAATATATCCAATGGACTTCGGTGAGTAATCCCCACTACTACCTAGTTACAGTAACTATAACACTACTTTACATTGTTAAAAGGCTCACAAAACAAGCTGTGTTAGTTGACTAGCGAGTGAGTCATTGATTTTCAACGTTGAAATGTATTTAAACATTTCGGAATAAAAGTCGGAACATTTGGTCGGTTGCCGACTTGTTCCTCCTTTCACCAGCTCCCGTCACATACAGGGGGCCAGGGTCCAGGGTCCAGGGGAGACAGATAGACCGCAAACCTTCCTTTAGGCAGAGAGAAACACAGGACTCCAACATAAAGGGAGAGAGAGCGTTACGGTCGGGACTGGGCCATAGAACCGCGTGCTACAGTTGCTCCAAAACAAATATTGGTTTTCTGGAGGCTAGAGGAGGCAGACAGGCAGTGTTTCACCTTTCTGTTAGCCATGCAGGCACATTCAAACACCAAACACTCAGGTAGTGTACATACAGCAAACTAACACAAAAGATAAGGACCACAACAGAAATATGCCTCTAGGGCTTCATTGTGTTAATCTCTAATGTAAATAAGGTGAAAACTCATTCAATCATCCATAGGATCGGCACGGCTGCACAATGAGGAAGGAGGGAATACTCGTTCCCGGTAAGCCTCCCTGTAAGCTCCAAATGAAGACCAATTGCCATTTGTCACGCAGGTGATCATGTAAGCGGTTATTATGCTTCCGACAGTAATTGCGGGCAGAAACGGGATTGATTTGTCACATAATCGCCAGTCACATGGGACACAGGGGAATGTGCTCAGTCCACTGTGAACGGGTGGCCGTAAACGTACAGTACAGTGTCCGGTTGCCGTAGCGATAGAGCTGTGAAATTTAATATGATTGGGTCCTTGAGTGCAGGTGGGCTGGGGCAGCCTTGTCATTACTTACAAGTGGGCTCTCAGTGATTACATCACCATCAGAGACACTGGACTAGACAGGGCAGAGGAAATATGACATAACTAGGCCGAGACTAACTGTAGAATATGCCATCAGTAGGCCTGTAGTAATGATGACATCAGTAGGCCTGTAGCTATGATGACATCATTAGGCCTGTAGCTATGATGACATCATTAGACCTAAGCTGTGATGACATCAGTAGACCTAAGCTATGATGACATCATTAGGTCTGTAGCTATGATGACATCATTAGACCTAAGCTGTGATGACATCATTAGGTCTGTAGCTATGATGACATCAGTAGGCCTAAGCTATGATGACATCAGTAGTACAACACAAACAGGTGCTGGAGCTCTACAAGAATGTTAACCGAAGAAAAATAAGATACACACTTTCTGATTATCCTTGTTGAATAAAATATTAATAATTAATTGTTCTCCCTCCCTCCCTCCCTCTCTCTCCCTCTCTCTCTCTCCCTCCCTCTCTCTCCCTCCCTGACTCTCCCCCTCTCTCTAATTATTAAGCAAACCCAATCAGGATATGACAGTTTGATAATAAGCAGTCTCGGGTCGTGAACAGGACTATAATGAGAGGAGCATGCTAATAACCTCATCACCATGACTACACGCTGTCATGAAGTAAACACACTTTCGCTGTCCAAAGAAAATATTGAAAACATCTCTCTCTATTGTAAAGACAACAACATCCGGCTCAGTTGGCTAAGCCAGTCGGTCAATATATATAAACTACACCACACACTGTTATTACCTACACAGCCACAGTGTATCACAAATACTTATTTTTTTGTTTAATTTGTTCGATACCGTAAATGTAAAAGACATGTAAATGTACATGAAAAGTAGACTTATCAGCACACACTGCCTTCACATCGTGTTGCCAGATTGGGCATATTCCCGCCCAATTGGGCTACTTATGATCACACTGGGCAGCATTTAGACTGTGGCGTTAGGCTGGAAAACAATCCCATCTGGCAACGCATCTGGTGTGTGTGTGTGTGTGTGTGTGTGTGTGTGTGTGTGTGTGTGTGTGTGTGTGTGTGTGTGTGTGTGTGGTATATGTATGTGTGTGTGGTGTATATGTATGTGTGTGTGGTGTATATGTGTGTGTGTGCGCGTGCGTGTGCGAACTCTCACCTGCGATGCGGATGACGGCCCTTTCGGCCGGGTCCAGGACGTCTCCGGAGGCGGACTTGGAGCGTTTGACCCTCTGATGTTTGGGCAGGTTCCATGGCAACGTGTCCCCGGGGCAGGGGACGCTGCTGCGCTCTCCATAGCCATCCTCCAGCAGGGCTCTGTCCCTCTGTCTGTCCTTACGCCCTGATGCCATCGTCTAGAGGACAGAGAGAGAGTTGTTATACATACACACACACACACACACACGCACACATATACACACACTGCTCCTCTTTCCATAGCTGTCTCTGTCCTTACACCCCGACACCATTACCTAGAGGGCAGGGAGAGAAATGTTATCCAAAAACGAACACACACACATCCACACACACACACACACACACACACACACTGCTCCTCTCTCCATAGCTGCACTCCAGCAAGGCTCCTCCTGTCTGTGCCTATGTCGGTCCTAACATCACATACAGTACTGGTGGAAGAGATGGCATACACTCATTCACACACACACACACACACACACACACACACACACACACACACACACACAAACACACACAGGCACACACAGGCACACACACACATACTTGAACCCCTATTTTACTATGTCCTTGCATCACACCCTGTTTAGCATTGCAATACTATTACATACATAATATTGCTGGGAAACCACAATGAAACTATACAAAAATGTGCTCTCACATAGGGACTGCATCACGGTGTCAACTCAAAGTCTATTAAACAACTTGACCCACCAAGGGAAGAGCGTGTTAGCCACAGAGATATCCAGACTGGTATTAACGTGTTACCATTCAGAGAGAGAGACACAGACAATACCAGTCTATGTCAGAAGACACATGGCAGGCTAACCCAGCAGGAAGGCTACCAGCTGCTCTGACCCAGGACCAGGTTGTCAAAGAGAAACACCAACCACCGTGCTGCTGTAGCTTCACCAGGGTCAGACCCCTGTCACATGTGTTAGACACAGGGCTACTCCTGCTCACTCCACTATGACCTTTAAACCGAGGTTGATGATTAACCGTCATGGAAATGCTTCACACAGATAGAAATGTTAGAAAGCCTTTGCATACCGCTGAGAGATAAAGTGCAAAATTAGTATTTGCATGCCTTACTGGAGACTAAAGTGATGGATAGCAGAATAACACAGGACAATAACATGGAAGTGAGTTTCCTTAAGCTCAGGCTGCTATCAGAATCAGTTAGGCCTATTCACTGACCTTGACTTTTGTATGCAAATTCAAAACACTGCATGTCTGCTGCCTGTTACACAATAACATGAAGGCTGTAGCAGGAATGTGTGCCTTCAGGTTGAGGGGGCTAAAACCCATAAAGCCTTTGCAAATATTTCTGACAATGTCAAATCACTAAAATCACAAATTAGAATGTTCTGGAACAAGGGAAAGACAAACGCAGAGGACAATTCACATGTTGCATGTATCGGCCTAAATGTATACAGTACAGCACACTGTAACAGTTATTAAATCATGTCAAATCAAATCAATGTTCATTCATCATATACATGGAATACAGCTGTAGACGACGCAATGAAATGCTTAGGGCGAGCTAGCTCCTTATCAATAACAGTAAACTACAATCAAAAAAAGTAAATAATGCAATATAATATAATAAAAACAATCATAAAATAACTCTAAGGTGATCACACCTCTCTCTCTTCAGACGTGCTACGTTGCTATGACAACCCGTCATTGACGTGTGAGAGAGAATCTTTGCAAAGCAACCTATGTTTTATGGTTGGGTGGGGGGGGGGGGGGGGGGGTTACAGGCGAACGTATCTCTCCTTCTGATTTCATAATGACAGCATGACCTCTTCTCTGTACCATAACATGCTGATTGGCTTAGATTAAAAAAGGCCCTGAAGTTATGAGTTGTTGTTTTTCTGAGGCATTTGTTTACACAAGGGACCGTGACACATTGGAAGTGAAGCCACTTAATCAGATCAGTGAGTAATAGCAGAGCTACTTCTGTAATACGCTGCCACATGAGGGTCAGCCTGGCAACATCAGTTGGTACAGAACACTCCATCTTTCTATACAGCCATGTTACAAACTAGGCGTCTATACTGTCCACTACATCCGCAATGTTACCTCAATATACTGTATCTGTAGATCCATGATGCTACCTCTATATACTGTATCTATAGATCCATGAAGCTACCTCTATATACTGTATCTATAGATCCATGAAGCTACCTCTATATACTGTATCTATAGATCCATGAAGCTACCTCTATATACTGTATCTATAAATCCATGAAGTACCTATATATCTATAGATCCATAATGCTACATCACGGGACATCACGTCCCGTGTTTCATGATTCTCATAGATCCATAATGGTACCACTATATATCTATAGATCTGTAACAATACCTCTATAGGCTATATCTATAGATCCATAATGCTCTCAATACGTATATCTATATATATAGATAATGCTACCTCTATGCATCTATACATACATAATGCTACATCTATGCATCTATCTATAGATACATAAAGCTACCTCAAATGCATAATCCTATGCACAAAAATGTGTCAACAGGCTGTGCAGTGTTGTATCTTTTGCAGTGCATTTTCAAACTAGTCATAAGGCAAACTGCCACACCAACTTGAAATACGGTGTACCGCCCACCCACTGTGCATGCAATTGGAAAACCGTCTCCTGTATTCTGTGAAGTGAAAGTGAAACTACTACTACAACATCACCACCATGACCAATCAATTTTATTTCCTTGTTTTCTCAACGTGTTCAGCCTCTGACCCTTGACTGTGTAGTTACGGAAGGCCTCTCATATTGACCAGCAGTCAGTCAGTCAGTCGGTCGGTCGGTCGGTCGGTCGGTCGGTCGGCCAGCCAGCCAGCCAGCCAGCCAGCCAGCCAGCCAGCCAGCCAACCAGCCAGTCAGTCAGTCAGACAGCCAGTCAGTCAGTCAGTTTGCTTCTCACGTAATCGCTGCTTGGCTGTGAGAATATCCTTGGCACTGGAATGTCACACCACACTACACTTGTGTCATACCCAGCTAGACCATTCCTCATTCAAACCCACCACCTGCAACCGTACCTCCCTACACACACATGCAAGCATGCAAACACACACATGCATCCATATATATATATATACATACTGTATATACACACACACATACTGTACACTGTACAAACATACTATATAGACCACCGAGTAGGGATAACATTTCAACACCCAGCCGCCCCCCATACACGTTGGTGACAGTAACCCTGCCGCCATCAGTGAAGCCAGGCCAGGAGAGGTGAGATGACCCTGAGCTCTGAACATGTGAATCTAACTACACCTAATAATAGTTAACGGAGCGGTCAAGACTTGTTGTATATCTGTCAAATAACATGTATGAGTAACGATTACCAAGACAACAGAGAGGATAATTAACTCTTATCTCTCTTATCTCTTATCTCTATCTGTCACTTCATGAAATGTGTCACTCAACAGGATGGTATAGGGACAATGATAGGCCTACTACATACAGCACTATACCAGTACCTATGTACTGTATGTATTCATAACCATCGGTTCTCAAGGCTACATACTTTAGGCTACAGTGCAGTGTGTGTTACAGCATAACTTGTAGTGAGCCTTTTATAAAGGCTTTATACATTGGGTCACCCACGGTTACAAGTTAGAACAGTAGCTTAAGATACTGAGAAGGCCAGTATGATAACAGGCATGTATTTCAATTGCAAATGTCTGGTATCAAGGGCAGAGTGACACACTCTCTGTGACAGATATGCTGAGGAGACAGACAGCAAGGTCCAAGACGGTTAAGTCCAATTCAGTGTCTCCAGAGTTCCCTGGAGAGATATCCATGTTGTGTCAAGCCGTGGGTCATGTGCTAAGGTGACACCCTTTCACCTTCGGCAAAGGGCTGTTGAAGTGACAGTAAGCATTGTTATGTACACAGAGTTTCAACTTACAGCTATGTCAAAGTAAACACGCACCACAACATGTAATTCACTCTTTCTTGTGTCAAAGAGGATGTTTTCCCATCAAATTGTGGTCCACTCCATTGAAACCTGATGGCAACTTAAGTCTAAATTGTAAATTATAAACAACACCCAAATTAAAATATCAAAATAATACTAGTCACACTCACAGGTGGGGCTACTTTAGGATATTGAATACAAAACGGTGGTATTCCAGGAGGTTCAGTTCCATTAGGCTATGGAAGAGAAAGTTATCATAATAAGTCAGAAACAGTTGTTAGTTTGGTAATATAGTAATCAGGCTATAATAGTTGCATAATGAAAGCACCTGCTGCAAATGGAACCCATCATGTCCCACGGCTGTGAAAGTGAATCGACCATAAGGGACACTCAATAATACTGTTACCAAAACATCCCGTGGGCGACAACATAGTTATTCACAGAATGAATGAATCAAAGTGGTGCATTATTCACCAGTAGGATGACAATATAGCATGGCACACATCGAGAGCTTAGAATGATAAGGTTCTATCTCCGTTTAGGGCAGTTCAGAGATATTGAGCGTCAAAGTTCTTACATTCCATTATGTTCTGTGAGATGGAACCTTTGTATTTTATGAATTACTAACTCAAAAATGTCAACATTTTTAAAATAACACCACACAGGCATTAACAAACACCTAATGGATCAGATTATGTAAAAAAAAAACTCAATTTTGACAAACATGGAGATAGAACCTTATAATTCTAACGTCACCACATGTTATAGGAATGCCGTATCTTACCGTATGTTGGTTCACCGCTTTACACGCTCCTGTCACACAGCCATGGATGCGGGTACATGCGGGTAAATCGCTATGCTGCAGGTTAATGACAACCCAAACTAATCAACTTGCAGAACCCGTATGAGTGACAGACAGTACTTGCATGCATGCCCGGCGTGTAGAGTTTAAACAGCCACTCCTTTTCGGGAGGCTGGGTTTGACAGAGATGAGCCGAATTGCAGAATAATTGTATGCAGTAAATCTGTGTAGGCTACCGTGTCCCTCCCACGTTGGATCTAAACGTCAGCGATACATTATTAATCGGTATGGAATAGCCTAAATGTGAAATACATATCTGTCCTGTTTCATTCGTTCAAAGACGTTGGAAAGCCAGATGAGAAGTCGTTCGTTGCGATTTTTACCGGGTGACTCACTGACTCACCCCATTGACCCGACGACAACACGCTCGAAAAGCAATTAACGGTGCTTCTCACCGGCAAGGTCTGGAAGAGAAGTCTGATGCGGATAATTTAACCCTCAACGCACGCGTGAATCGTTGTTCGATTAGTTGTGCCTGGTCCTGAGGAGAGGAGAGGAGAGCAACGAGATGCAGCAGAGACATCCTGCCACCAGACAATACAAAGATGTAAAAGTCACATTAGTATTAAGTATGTCACTTTTACATTTCAACATCGTTGATTTGAAAGGTTGGAAATATGCAGCATCGTGTCAAAAGCAGCATCTATTCCTCTCATTAGAAACGTTCTATCTGACCCATTTTCCCCCCAAAATCTGATGATATTACTGTGTGGAATAAGATCAGAGGATTTGGGTCAGACATCACAAGGGAGTCTTATTGATTTCCCTGCCACGGAAACAGAAGGGGAAAGTGAGAGGTAGCAGGCAGAGAGAGTGAGTAGAAGAGAGTGTACTATGCAGAGAGAGAGGATTTAGAAGAGAGTGTGGTGTGCAGAGTGAGTGTGTACAAGAGAGAATGTGTAGTATGCAGAGGGAGTGTGTAAAAGAGAGAGTGTGTAGTATGCAGAGGGAGTGTGTAAAAGAGAGAGTGTGTAGTATGCAGAGGGAGTGTGTAAAAGAGAGAGTGTGTAGTATGCAGAGGGAGTGTGTAGAAGAGAGAGTGTGTAGTATGCAGAGGGAGTGTGTACAAGAGAGAATGTGTAGTATGCAGAGGGAGTGTGTAAAAGAGAGAGTGTGTAGTATGCAGAGGGAGTGTGTAGAAGAGAGAGTGTGTAGTATGCAGAGGGAGTGTGTAGAAGAGAGAGGGTAGTATGCAGAGGGAGTGTGTAAAAGAGAGAGTGTGTAGTATGCAGAGGGAGTGTGTAAAAGAGAGAGTGTGTAGTATGCAGAGGGAGTGTGTAAAAGAGTGTGTAGTATGCAGAGGGAGTGTGTAGAAGAGAGAGTGTGTAGTATGCAGAGGGAGTGTGGTATGCAGAGAGAGTGTGTAGTATGCAGAGGGAGTGTGGTATGCAGAGAGAGTGTGTAGTATGCAGAGGGAGTGTGTAAAAGAGAGAGTGTGTAGTATGCAGAGGGAGTGTGTAAAAGAGAGAGGGTAGTATGCAGAGGGAGTGTGTAAAAGAGTGTGTAGTATGCAGAGGGAGTGTGTAAAAGAGAGAGTGTGTAGTATGCAGAGGGAGTGTGTAGAAGAGAGAGGGTAGTATGCAGAGGGAGTGTGTAAAAGAGAGAGTGTGTAGTATGCAGAGGGAGTGTGTAAAAGAGAGAGTGTGTAGTATGCAGAGGGAGTGTGTAGAAGAGTGTGTAGTATGCAGAGGGAGTGTGTAGAAGAGAGAGTGTGTAGTATGTAGAGGGAGTGTGTAAAAGAGAGAGTGTGTAGTATGCAGAGGGAGTGTGTAAAAGAGAGAGTGTGTAGTATGCAGAGGGAGTGTGTAAAAGAGAATGTGTAGTATGCAGAGGGAGTGTGTAAAAGAGAGAATGTGTAGTATGCAGAGGGAGTGTGTAAAAGAGAGAGTGTGTAGTATGCAGAGGGAGTGTGTAAAAGAGAGAGAGTGTAGTATGCAG
Source organism: Nansenia antarctica (assembly GCF_963989245.1). Taxonomy (NCBI): domain Eukaryota; kingdom Metazoa; phylum Chordata; class Actinopteri; order Argentiniformes; family Microstomatidae; genus Nansenia; species Nansenia antarctica. Next base: position 13,699,467 of record NC_137680.1, on the reverse strand, counting down.
AGGGAGTGTGTAAAAGAGAGAATGTGTAGTATGCAGAGGGAGTGTGTAAAAGAGAGAGAGGGTAGTATGCAGAGGGAGTGTGTAAAAGAGAGACTGTGTAGTATGCAGAGGGAGTGTGTAAAAGAGAGAGTGTGTAGTATGCAGAGGGAGTTTGTAAAAGAGAGAGTGTGTAGTATGCAGAGGGAGTGTGTAAAAGAGAATGTGTAGTATGCAGAGGGAGTGTGTAAAAGAGAGACTGTGTAGTATGCAGAGGGAGTGTGTAAAAGAGAGTGTGTAGTATGCAGAGGGAGTGTGTAAAAGAGAATGTGTAGTATGCAGAGGGAGTGTGTAAAAGAGTGAGTGTGTAGTATGCAGAGGGAGTGTGTAAAAGAGAGAGTGTGTAGTATGCAGAGGGAGTGTGTAAAAGAGAGTGTGTGTAGTATGCAGAGGGAGTGTGTAAAAGAGAGAGTGTGTAGTATGCAGAGGGAGTGTGTAGTATGCAGAGGGAGTGTGTAAAAGAGAGTGTGTGTAGTATGCAGAGGGAGTGTGTAAAAGAGAGAGTGTGTAGTATGCAGAGGGAGTGTGTAAAAGAGAGGGTACTATGCAGAGGGAGTGTGTAATAGAGAGAGTGTGTAGTATGTAGAGGGAGTTTGTAGAAGAGAGAGTGTGTAGTATGCAGAGGGAGTATGTAAAAGAGAGAGTGTGTAGTATGCAGAGGGAGTGTGTAAAAGAGAGAGTGTGTAGTATGCAGAGGGAGTGTGTAAAAGAGAGAGTGTGTAGTATGTAGAGGGAGTGTGTAAAAGAGAGAGTGTGTAGTATGCAGAGGGAGTGTGTAGAAGAGAGAGTGTGTAGTATGCAGAGGGAGTGTGTAGAAGAGAGAGTGTGTAGTATGTAGAGGGAGTGTGTAAAAGAGAGAGTGTGTAGTATGCAGAGGGAGTGTGTAGTATGTAGAGGGAGTGTGTAAAAGATAGAGTGTAGTATGCAGAGGGAGTGTGTAAAAGAGAGAGTGTGTAGTATGCAGAGGTAGTGTGTAAAAGAGAGTGTGTAGTATGCAGAGGGAGTGTGTAAAAGAGAGAGTGTGTAGTATGTAGAGGGAGTGTGTAAAAGAAAGAGTGTAGTATGCAGAGGGAGTGTGTAGAAGAGAGAATGTGTAGTATGCAGAGGGAGTGTGTAGAAGAGAGAGTGTGTAGTATGCAGAGGGAGTGTGTAAAAGAGAGAGTGTGTAGTATGCAGAGGGAGTGTGTAAAAGAGAGAGTGTAGTATGCAGAGGGAGTGTGTAAAAGAGAGAGTGTGTAGTATGCAGAGGGAGTGTGTAAAAGAGAGAGTGTGTAGTATGCAGAGGGAGTGTGTAGAAGAGAGAGTGTACAGAACTACTGTAGCATTGCTGCAGCCAGCAGAGCTGAACTCACATGATGCAACAACCCCTGGGCCCTCTACATCCCTTCATCACACCACTGGACCACTCTGCGGTGCTAAGACATTAACTGGAGCAGAAAAAAAAAGAGAGAACCAGAGAAACAAGATAATGGAGGAAAACAAGGACTGGAGAGCCTTGACATCCATTCCAATTAAAGGATGTTTTTTCTGAGGTTGTTTTCCACATGCAAATGACTGCTGCACAGATGTGCATCTTAACTCTGCTCTGGTAGAGATAATTGAGACATAGGGGTACAGAAGACTCTGCAGTTGTGTGAGTCACGCAGTGTAACAAACGATGGAACAATCTGCACCAGATTCTGTATGTACTTTTCTTAGTTATTTGATAACTCTTTTTGGGCTCAGCACCAGAACATTTACATTTTGGGCATTTAGCAGATGCCTTAATCCAACGCGACTTACATTTGTCTAAGTGAATCCTCTGTCCATCAGACATCAGAATGTAACAGGAGGGTGTGGTTGGGGGACCAACCGTAGCCAGAAAACACCACCTTTGGAATTGCACCCAAGGAAATAATATACAGGGGGAATAATTCAAACACCTTGAGTTGCAATACGATATTCCCTATAGGTTCTTTATATGTAAGGAAGACAGAGACGTGATTCAAAATCCAAATGGGTTAAATTTATTAAAATAGAGTAAAGAAAAAGGTACAGCTGGAAACATCTGTGGGGAGAAGGGTCAGTATCGATTGAGGAGACTGAGGAAGCTAGAAGTCAATCGATATCACTCAATTCAAGGGTCAATAACCAATGATCACAAGTATCAAATTACTTTTATTTTACAATTGATACTAAATACAGAAGAGGGTAAAAAGGGAGATCGTCACACAGGGAATGACAACTGGATTCTAGCATTATGCTTTAATCCTCACTTTATTACAATAACTAAAATACTAGGCTAAAGCCAACTGGGGGAGGTATACTCAATACTGGCGGCTATAACTGCTCCCGTTTGGTATTCTTCTGATAGACAAGCAACCCACGATTCTGATACTGATGTTCTTTATTTTGTGTGCACACCGTACACACAAACACCGTGAAAAACTGCAATGTGAAACAAAGCACCAATTACACATTGAAACCAGCCAGCACGGCGTTCCGACATCACATACATGTGAGAAATTACTTCAAATCAAAATGCACAGTCAAACAGTGACAAACAAAACAACGACATACCGTGTGCGCCTTCTATTCAGAACCTCAGGAGTAGCTAGGGGTAGTGTGGTAGGGGTAGTGGTGGTCTAGTGGATAGTGAGTTGGACTTGGGATCGGAAGGTTGTGAGTTCAAATCCCGCCTGAAGCCACACCACTACTAGTGTGCCCTTGGGTAAGGCACTTAGCCCTCAGTTACTCCATGGGGAATGTCCCTGTAATTCGTAATTGTAAGTCGCTTTGGATAAAAGCGTCTGCTAAATGACAAAATTATTATTTAAAATTAGCTAGAATAGTTATATACCGTCTTAAACATCAAACTTCTCTTCATGACAGTGACGGAAAAACCCTTACACGTTCAGCCTCCGTCAATATATATACATCCCGTCTCATCGCGAGACCACAGTACGTGAACAGTGAGGTGACGTCAACACGTACAAGTTTAGATAAACAAAATAAACAATAATTGTACAACAATAACATATACATTTCTATAAAGAATCTTTTTACAGTAAGAAAATAAGAACATTATTATTACATCTTTACTATGACAGTTACAGCGGCTATCCACTTGTGCAACTGACCACAACACGTGTATACGCACTCTGAAACACAGCAAGCAAATAGTGCAAGGGTGATCACACAGTGCAATTAAGATTCACACTCACGCATGCAATTGGTGATGGGTAGGACCTAAACTTATTAACAGCCGCCCCCCCCCCCCCAGAATGGCACGTAACAAAGTTAACGTACACAGGTACCAGTTGGTATGACAGAAATATACATATATTAAAAGGGGACACGTGTTTAAACAGATTCAATGACAGCAGGTTTTGGCGGAGGCATAACAGCAGCTAGTGTTCGGACCGACCTTTAAGGGCAGAGCACACATCCATGAAGGCATGTCACAATTATCACAAATATTACAATTACCTCGGATGCCTTAAGGGCAATCGTACAATATTGTATACATGTTACCTTCGTCAGTTGCATGCATCACATCAGTCCACCATCCACTGTACCTCGGTGGTGAGAACCAGCAATGTTGCACACTACTAATGCCTAGTGGTGATAAAATACAAGGATGTAGCAGCAACTAGCCTAATATATCTTAGGGAGCAACAATAGTACAACAACATACCTCTAGCCCGAATGGAAAGGGACTAAGAGCTTGGACAAGCAGAGAGTCAGGTGAGGAAAGAGGTAGGACACTGGGTACACACAGGTTAAGTAGAGAAGCACACATCAATAATCACTTAGATCCAGGTGGTGGATGTCATGCCCCTCTGGATCCCAGTGGCTGTCCTGCCTTTCACAATAAAGGTCAGTGGCTGTCCTACCCATCACAATCATAAAAAATAATCTATGCTGTGACCAGGAGCCATTGGCAGCTACAACGCTAGAAGAACAAACAATTACTTTTTTTTTCTTATTATTATTATTATTTAATTTTTTTATAGTAGACTGATCTCTCCATTGGGAGATTGTGAAAGACTATTACTATACTCTACCCTAGTCAGATTGGCTTACTGCATATTTCCCTATGCTTCATATCACCTTGTAAATTCAAGTTTTCAACATTACACGTTGTTAGAAGTGAAATCATCAGTGCAAGTGAAGAATGTGTATATATTTATGATTGCCCATGTTTAATAATGAGTGAACTAGAGGAGATGCAGTGGAGGGGGTGGGGGGGGAGTGGAAGTCCCAGAGTCAATGAGAGGCCGGGGGCTTGTTTGTAACGCCCACTGCCACAGGAAAGAAACTGTTCAGGTGGCGCAAGGTTTTGGTCTTGATAGACTGGAACCTTTTTCCAGGACTTCTACCTCCACCAGCCTCCCCTTATGTACAGCCTCTATTCCAGTACAAACTTGGCAGACCTAAGGCTGTTATCTCTCCATCCTATATGAGCGGAGGTGGAGATCTCTCCATTATCAACCAGACACTCCTCCCTTTGACCACACAGACCAACCCTTCACATGATCTCACACTTTGGCATCAAGTCAAGCAATTAATTCTCAGTCCAATGGACAGGGCTGAAACATCCTCCACCCAATAGACTGCAGTATACTTCATAGATTAATCATGTTGTATCTTTTTTGCCTATTCTGTAACTGCCTGTCAGTATGATTTACATCCATTGACATACATTACATTAGTTTTACATACACCGTTATCCAAAGTGACTTACAAGGAATACATCTAAGTAAGTGAATCATCTATCCATCAGTCAGCAAATCTATGCTAGGACCAGGGGCCATTGGCAGTCACAATACTAGAAGAAGGATACACTATGAACAGACATCACCCTGCTCTTACCAAGGCCTTAGGCAGTGTTTGGTGTCTCTGGGACAACTCACCTCTGCTTAACAAGAGGAGAAGTCAATGACTGCTCCATTGACAAACACCTGGCTGCTCACCCACAGCTGCAGACGAGGGCTGAATGGACTGGTTGGGCGGTCAGTATAACAGACACACTATGGCTGCTTTGGTGTTGCATGGCCTGTGTGTATTAGCAGCTCCTGGGCTCCTGGGCTATCATGATGATGAGGAAAGAAATCTTTATTAGATAAGGATTCAGAAAACGCTGATCAGGATTTTGATTATAGCCTCCAACAGCAAGAAGGGCTGCTACTGACCTGCCAGAAGCAGTAATGGAGTTATGAAGAGCTGCCCTGCATCCACCCTGAAATGAAGCTCTTGCTAGAGATCAGAGAATGAGAGGAGGGGGAGAGAGAAAGAGAGAGAGAGAGAGTCAGAATGAAAGAATTGGAAGAGAGAGGGTTGAAAGAGGGAGAGCAGACGAGGCTCACTGACTTCTGAGCATGCCTGCTATTAAACAGAATAGGAAAACAAGGTTAGCGTGCTGCTCCTTGACAAAGATGAAGCTGCTGCTTGCTTTAAGCATCAGAGCAGAATCAAGATAATCTCCTTGTGACCATAAAACATAAAACAACCTCTAATACCCTCTCTTAGATCCAGTCAATAGGAAAACCTCTGAAATACTGTCTTTGTTTTTCAAGGGGAAGCTGGGAAGTTGCCAGTGTATCCTTATTTAACCAGATACTGTCAAACTGTCAGAAGCTCCCTTGTTATCCTTATTTGGCCAGATAAAACTCTCCTACTGGATGCACCGGAGTCTGTTACTGTTTGGAATGAGATAACAGCTGTTTTACCTGCATACTGTATTCTATAGACATCAGAGGACGGGCTCATTGTAATGCATGGAATGGAATGAGGAATGGTATCAAAACACACGCGTTACAATGAGCGCGTCCTCCGATTTCTACCTCTACCAGCCTCCACCGATTTCTAGTACTGTTCCATTACTGTGGCTGACACCCAGGTCCACTGTGTACTCACGTACAGTACAATAGATGACCTCATCAACACAGCATCGATGTTTATGGCTGGGTGTCTCCTGAGGGGAATTATGTATGGTCGACAGATACTGAGGACTATACCTTAGAGGAGGTTTCTGGATTTTTTAAGATCCTCATGTTTTGAAAACAAGATTGTTTCCTCCATTTCTCGAGCTAGAATATTGGCAGTGTGGGTTGCATGAACCCACCAAGCCTCTCAAAGGTATAATTCTCTTACTTCCTCAGATGAGATATCCACTCTAATGCAATTACAGGGGCCCAAATGGGACCCATATAAAACCACTGTAGCTTGGAAGATGTATTTCGCCCATGTTTAAAAGATGAGGTGCTTTCATTTTGCTGTTAACCTTCTATATCACTATCCCTCGCTCCCGCTTAATGTTTACTGACTTGTACAACGAAGAGATCGAGAGATATTATATTACCTTTATTTAAACTCAAAGAAATCATTGAGGGCTGGCCCTCATTTACAATGATGTAGAGTATAAAACTATATAAAATAATAATAAAAGATACAAGACAAAAGAAAACAATCATTAAAACAAGTATATAGCTACATATACGTAGTTAATAAAAGAAACAAGACACAGATACAACCAATTTAAAAAAAACAATTAAAACAAGAATGTAGACAATAAAGATACAATATATAAAACAAATTAAATAAAACAGGTGCAAATATAAGTTAAGTAGTTAGTGATCATAGATTTAAAAGGGATACTAAAGTATATACATATGTAATACTTCCCACTGTATTTCATTGTACAGTGACAATGCAGACCACAGCTATTTAGTAGCTACTGACTGTATAATGGGTTATGGTAGCTTAAGGCAATGGTATCAATAGGAAACTGTTATGGTGTATGTCTGTATGGCATCATTCAGAGCCATTCTCAATGGTGCCTCAGAGATAAAAGTCAAGGCAATTTAATTGTCAACAATGCTCTCTATCAGTCATTTCCACTACCCTCTCCCTCTCTGGGTCCCCTAATGTTCAGCTCACTCTGTCCTCTTTGCTTCTCTGAAGTCTTTGTTTAGGTCCAACCCCACAGAGTCAGACCATGGTCAGCCAGACCAGCTTTGGCCAAGGAAAGGACCGTAGTAGTGCGGGAACAAAGCTGCCCTGTGTGAGGATTGGACTGTCTCCTGGTGCTACTGCTACCGTGTCAGTCTGTCTGGAGCCACCTTACACACACACACACACACACACACACACACACACACGCACACACAGACACACACACACGCACACGCACACACACACACACACGCACACGCACACGCACACACAGACACTCACACACACACACACACACACACACAAACACACACACACACACGCACACGCACACACAGACACACACACACACACACACACACACAGACACTCACACACCACACACTCTCACACACACACGCCCAGTCACGCACTCACACTCACACACACACACACCACACACTCACACACACACACACACACACACACACACACACACACACCCCAGGCCTCTCTGCGCCCCCTATATGCAGCCCTGGTCCCTGTGGTCTTAAGCGATCATTTTCCAATAAGGAGGATCAAAGCAAAGCCATGTACAGAACCCTGTAATACACACTTCTGAAAACCAGGATAGATCAACTGTTTACCTCCTCCCTCCCTCCTTCCCTCCTTCCCTCCATCCCTCCATCCACCCCTCCCTCCCACATCCCTCTCTCCATCCCTCCCTACCACATCCACCCACCCCTGAATACCATACTCCATAGAATAGAAATAAGTACAAACATGAGTTTATCCCCCTCCCTCCCTCTCTCCCTCCCTATCTTCCACCTCCCAGCCTCCCTCCCTCTCTCCCTCCCTCTCTCCCTCTCACCCTCCCTCCCTTTCTCCCTACCTATCATCCACCTCCCAGCCTCCCTCGCCTTTGCAATACAATATTCTATACAGAAATAGTTTACCCCTCTCCCCCCCCTCCCTCTCTCCCTCTCACCCCCCCCCCCCCCCCTGTCTCTGGTTACCATGGTGAACATTAACAAGTTACTGTAAGATCCTGAGATGTAGAGGCATTGATTGGCCTCCTTGAAGATGGTCAAGACACCCACCCACACACCTAACCACACACACACACACACACACACACACACACACCTAACCACACACACACACACACACACACACACACACACACACACCTAACCACACACACACGCACCCACGTCTTGCTTGCTATGTCTCCCTCTTATTAGAAGCAGTGTCAGAGTGTGTGCGTGTGTGTGTGTGTGTGTGTGTGTGTGTGTGCCCATGGTTTTATTGCATTATGTCTGTGATGGATGTTGATGTGTAGACACTGCCAGTGCTGTCATGCATTATGATGCATATATGTATAAAATCATTATCATTAATTCTAAGACATGTGGTGATTAACCGGTTTGCGTCCTAGAAAGGTGATGTGAGCTTCTCTTCAAATAAGGTAGGCCCAAGCAACAATTGAGTTGTTGGCAGATATTACAATTGGACCACGTTTGGTAGTGCATATGCAGGGTTTTTCCTGCATAGAGAATTATGAGGCGGCCGCCTCCGACAAAACTGCAATTGCGGCACTGCGCCGACGTGGTGGCAGGGGCGCTGTTTCGCAAATAAGTTAGCTTTCGTTTTCGCTAGCGAAATAGCTGATAGTTGATGTTGACTGCTCAAGGAGAATACATATTTGAAAGTACAGAATGCCTGAGAGCCTTATATTGCATTATATTACATTATATTTTGATTGGTCATCTGGTGCCTGAATATTCTGTTTTCCTTTTAGGTGGACCTTTTCTGATATTGTTGGCTTAGGCTATGATAGAGCGTCTCTTCTATCATGTAGCCAATCATTTCATCATTCTTGCATTGTGTTTTTGTTAAAAATGGCATGGGATAATGTGTACTGAGAAAAGTATGTGTGTGTGTGTGTGTGTGTGTGTGTGTGTGTGTGTGTGTGTGTGTGTGTGTGTGTGTGTGTGTGTGTGTGTGTGTGTGTGTGTGTGTGTGTGTGTGTGTGTGTGTGTGTGTGTGTGTGTGTGTGTGTGTGTGTGTGTGTGTGTGTGTGTGTGTGTGTGTGTGTGTGTGTGGGGGGGGGGGGGTGTGTGTGTGTGTGTGTGTGTGTGTGTGTGTGTGTGTGTGTGTGTGTGTGTGTGTGTGTGTGTGTGAGAGAGAGAGAAACAGAGAGAGAGAAACAGAGAGAGAGCGCTTTTGGCATCAGAAGGTTTTTGTAGGTAGCCTACTTCTCTAAAGAGCATTATTACTGTAACTTAGTTGGCACTGTATCTCGGATGTGATGCTGCTGTTGCTGCAGTGTGAACTATTGATCGGTATAGGCCCTAGACCTAATGCATTTATTAGCCCCCCCCACTCAGTATCACCACCAGCCGCCACTGATTATAATCTTTTTTAATTATTTGGGGGGGGGGTAAAAAAAATGGAGCTCCTGAGACCAGGCTGGGCTGCAGACAAAACTCAGACGGATGACGTCATAATCACAACAGTCGAGATGACAGTCGAGATGACATAATAATGACATAATAACGTCACAATCACATGTGGGTTTATAAAAGGCAATCGAGCCAGTTTGATGTCAGTATATCACAAGGATCAACACGCTATCACAAGCAAGCCCGGATTATCCATATATTGCATCGGGTGAATGCCCTGGGGCACCAGCCAATGGGGGGGCACCAAATTATTCGGACAATGAAGAGACCTTTAAAATATTTTGCGCACATTTTTTAAATATAGGCTATATTTACTGGAAGTCATCCACACAGGTACAAAACTAACGGTTATATTTAGGCTAAAATTGATAAAAAGATAAATAATTGCGAGTTCGGTGTAAGTGCCCCCCCCCAGTCATAGACAAGTGCGCGATTCATCAGAGCAACGCATCCGGGTACTTTCCCCTCCCGTAATGTCCACGCCCCTTTTTGGGTGATAGAAGCGGAGAAGTTTGAATGGCGGTCAATGGGAATTTCTGGTCTTCGCTACTTTAATCCGATAAAATAAGAAAACCGTAGTGCTTTTTAGATATTAGGAGCCCAAATCCGATGGCCAGTTAGGCAAACTATTATATAGTGTCGTTGCCGATCAATGATCGACGTCGTTATATAGAGAAAATTAATGAAATAGGGGTTGATGCATCAGAGCCGTCATACGTCATCTCCCTTTCATCTGGGATTTGTAGTTCTTCATTTGATTTGCCGTGGTCCTAACGTCTTCACCTCCAGTCCCCCCAACAGCGTTTGCTTTCGTTTCTTCTTTGAACATTTACCTCCCATGATTACAATAGAAATATCATGCACAGTAGCACTAGTCGATAGCCGTTATGGGTGAAGGGTTAGTAGGTACTAAGTAGTACCTTAGTAGGCTAGATAGTAGGGGGGGGGCACACATCAAGTCTGGTCACCCTAGGGGGTTAATCCGGGCCTGAATCCACCCCACTTACTGTAAGTACCTTGTAAAAACGCTATGATCCTCAGACATAGATTTTTCATACATGCTGGGATCAATATCTCACTAATGGACTAATAGACTACAACTGAACAATGCTGAAGATACTGGGCCTCATTGTAATTCATGGAATATAATTCACCTGCATGGTGTTCTTTTCCATTTCCATTTCCATTTTTTGCATTTATCAGTAAATAACTTACAACAAATGCATTTGTCTAACTAAGTGAATAATCTATCCATCAGTCATAGAAAGAAAAAGTCATCTATGCTCGGGACAGGGGACATTGGCAGTCATAATGCTACAAGAAGGATTCTTATTTTTTTCCATGTGTATTCACGTGTTTGCTATGGCCATTCACATGTTTGATAATCCATCATCGGCAGATCCCCCCCCTACCTCTGCTTACTACTGAACTTCTCATCCAGCACAGCAATCTCCGCTCCAACAAATATACTATCACTCTGCCCCCCCCCCCCCCCCCCCAAAGTCCGCACCTCCTTTGTTTAGTTTAGTTTGTTTATTTAGCACACAAGAAATTGTGCAAGGAGGGAACGACGCCCAGAAGGCTTGTACAGAGTTCCACTCCACGTCAATATCAATGTTTCAAATACAAATCTAGGGACATTTACTGCATGTCAATAGGAGAAAAGAAACCACAAACAAAATCATATCCAGCAGAAAGGTAGGATAGCACATACAAACACACAAGACAAAACAAAAACAAAAACTGAAAATAGATACAAGGATAGTAAGATTAGTACAAAAATAAACATAGATTTCCATCTTGCCCACCTTTCAACGGGAAAAGCACTACAATATAAAATAAACATAGATTTCCATCTTGCCCACCTTTCAACGGGAAAAGCACTACAATATAAAATAAACAGCTCATAACGAGATTAGATATTTTTCCTTTGGCCTGAGTCATTCTGTTCAGTTCGCTGCCCCCTGTAGGTAGCTGTAGGTACCTACACCCCCACTGACTGGAACGTGTTGCAGTGACACGAAAACTCACCACTTTTAAACACTCACTTTTACATGTTGTCTCGGATCACTGCACCTGCTTTTAAGTTAACTTCCCCCTGGTCCCTGCTGTCTTTTACATATTGTATTGTAATGTATAGATGTTTTTGATACATGTGTATCATGGCATTCATGTTTTATATTGGGTTGTGTTTTATATTGTATATATTGTGTTGTGTTTTGTGTACAGACTTGCCTCTGTTCTGCCAATTGGCCAGATCGTCTTTGTAAATGAGAATTGGTTCTCAATTGACTTATCTGGTTAAATAAAGGTTAAATAAAAAATAAAATACAAATACAAATAAATCACAGATCAATTAGGCTACACATCACAATCACAGTAATCGATCATACATTAATCACCGTATCAATCCTGCAGAGTATCCCCAAGTACCGGTAACCCTATGTGTGGACACAACAGGGTTAGCCCAGTCTTTTAAACATATATATTATTATTATGTATTAATAATACCGTATTACATCCGTTATACATCATAGGCAGAGTAGGTGCAAGGAAAGTAGGTGCAATTTCAACACCATAATCAACATCGATATTGCGCAGTTGACGTTTATGAGTTGTTGATACAGTACTAAGCATACTACAATAATACTATTACTATAATATCATATAGTATAGACGAGGAAGAGGCGAGTGAATTGTCAGGAAAACAGTCCCTGTATGACATTGATTGGTGGGAGCCGGGGCGAGTTGTATTCGTTTACAATATATAAATCATATCATGTCAACCAAAGGCTAACTAACTCAGACCAAAACAAAATATAGGCTTATAGCAGCATAACTTGTTGATAAGTTGACAAATCAGCACACATACATATAGAACGAATTTGAGGCTGACCAACGTCTGATCACCATATTGCAACATTTGAACGTTTGAAAGTCTAACCGTAGGTTTAACAGGGACATAATAGCCTATGTATGCACAGAACATATACTATCATAATCAGGACAGGAAAGAAAACATAGGCAATATTTATTTATGAGGAAGACAGGCGTATACAGATATGTGTGCTTGGCTTGCAGAGAGGGGGTTGAATTGCATCATTTGTATTTATATGTTAAAGCACTTTGAGCTGCAACGTTTGCAGGAAAAGTGCTATACAAAAAAGGGTTATGATTATGATTATGATTATAATAATGATAATAATAATAATCATCATCATTATTATTATTATTATCATGCAAACATATCTGTTTGAGCGCGCCCTCCGAAGTTTGATCGCAGACGTAAAAAATACACCATGACGTCATAAAAACCCAATAGAATGGGTTGGTGTGACAACGGCACTATGGCGTCAAAATAAACCTATAATAGAATGGTTTGGTCAAACTTTTGTGTGACAACGGTACATACAGACTTGTATAACGGTACATGATAGAGAGATTGTCCGCTGAGAATATATATATATATATATTATATACCATTTCTGCTACAGTCTGCTACTTTCATAAGGATGAGTAGAAAAAGGAGGAATTCTTCGTTTCCACGAAGCCCCCTTTCGGTATGTTAGTTTTGTCTTCTCTTTCCATTTAATAATAATAATAATATCTTATATCTAATAATGTTATTCATGTTAATATTATTAATATCTAATGTATCTTTTAATGTTAGTTGATGAATCTATATATTTGTATATATTTGCATATTTACTTAAATATGTATAACGGTACATGATAGACAGACTGTCCGCGGGGATACAGTTAAGGATGAGTAGAAAAAGGAGGAATTCTTCGTTTCCACAACGCCCCCTTTCGGTATGTGAGATATCTAAGAGCCAAAAGTGTGTGTTTGTGTGTGTGTGTGTGTGTGTGTGTGTGTGTGTGTGTGTGTGTGTGAGTGTGTGTGTGTGTGTGTGTGTGTGTATGTGTGTGTGTGTGTGTGTGTGTGTGTGTTAGTGTGTGTGTCTGAGTGTGTGTGTGTGTGTGTGTGTGTGTGTGTGTGTGTGTGTGTCTGAGTGTGTGTGTGTGTGTGTGTGTGTGTGTGTGTGTGTGTCTGAGTGTGTGTGTGTGTGTGTGTGTGTGTGAGTGTGTCCGCCTCGTAATGGTAGTTGTAAGTGCAACCCGAGGCTTCAGACATATTTATAAATCAACAAGTGTTCCACGAACTTGAACCCAGTTAAGGTCTTACAATACTCCACCTGGTGACCCTGATTAGACACTTATGCATCCAGCCTGATATTGTGCATCCCCTGACCCTCGTCCTGGTGTTAGTTGCTGTGGGCGTGTCTAACCTACTGTGGGCGTGTCTAACATGATATGGGCGTGTCTAACCTGCGGTGGGCGTGTCTAACCTGATGTGGGCGTGTCTAACCTAATGTAGGCGTGTCTAACCTGCTGTGGGCGTCTCGTTTCACCGGCAGAGGGGGGGGTCTCGTCTCACCGGCAGAGGGGGGGGTCTCGCGATAATCCACCGCGAGTCCTGGAAGGTCTCTCCTGTCACTCTGCCAGTGTCTCATTCTTTTGAGTCTGTGGCTCTACAACTAAATGGACCTACCCCAACTGTTTTAGTTAATATCTACCGCCCACCCAAACCAAACAAGGATTTCTTTGATGAATTCAACACATTTCTCACCCACATCTGTTCACTCTCATCCAACATAATTCTGTTAGGTGATTTAAATATTCACATGGATAATAGTAATCATGCTCTCACTAAGGACTTCATCTCTTGCCTGGACAGTTTTGGTCTCCAACAATATATTGATTTCCCTACCCATTCTAAAGGTCATATTTTGGACTTGGTCTGTTGCTCAGGTGTCACTCCCCTCAACTGTTCTGCTGTTGACCTCCCCATCTCTGACCACATGCTTGTTTCATTTAACTTAAGTTTGTCTCTATCCAAAACCAAACAGTCACGTACTATGTCCTTCCGCAACATCAGACATAATAATTTAGCAGATCTCATAACAGGCATCGACACTTTCCCCATCATCACCCCCCCATGCACCCCTGATCAGCTCGTCTCTCATTACAATGATGGACTCCAAACTCTGCTGGACTCACTCGCCCCCCTCAAAACCCGGACTGTCTCATTCCCCCATTCTGCCCCCTGGTTTTCCCCTCACCTACGTCTACTGAAAGCCAAAGGACGTCAGCTGGAGCGGCTTTCAAGAAAAACCGGTCTCACTGTTCACAAACAGATGCACCATGCCCACATCCTCCTTTACAAAGACGCCCTCTCCTCAGCCAAATCCCAATATCTTACAGACAAAATCACTGCTGGTGCTGGGAACACCAGGGCCCTGTTCTCAGTGGTCAACAACTCACTCCGCCCCCCCCGACTCCCTTCCCCCACACTTCTACTCCACTGACCACTGTAACTCTCTGATGTCATTTTTCAACTCAAAAATAGCCAACATCCACCAACAACTGACCCCTCTTATGTCCAGTTGTCCATCTCCCCTATCTCCCCATCCCCCCTCTCTGTACCTCTCTCCTGCTTCCATCTCCCCTCTGCTGCCGATTTATCTAAACTCATCCGGAAATCCAAGCCATCCACCTGCCAACTTGACCCCCTGCCCTCCTCCCTGGTCATAGCCTCCCTCCCCTCTCTCCTGCCGCTGATAACTACAATCATCCTGAGCTAATTGTTCCTCTTAGCCACTTGTTCCTTGTTTGCGAT
The DNA here is from genome assembly GCF_963989245.1 of Nansenia antarctica. Taxonomy (NCBI): domain Eukaryota; kingdom Metazoa; phylum Chordata; class Actinopteri; order Argentiniformes; family Microstomatidae; genus Nansenia; species Nansenia antarctica. The sequence continues at coordinate 13,684,371 of NC_137680.1, read as the reverse complement.
GTAGGTTTCCCTCCCCTTCTGGTGTTCACTCTATTCAGGCAGATAGCTGAGGAGATGTTGTTGAATGTTGTTGTGTGGGGTTCATAATCAGACACAAACACCTGTGTTCTTTCATAAGGTTCCTGTAGAGTTGCCGTAATAGGAGATTGTGAAGGAGGATCTGAATCCTCAACTAGAGCAACAATTTGTGCAATAGTTAGATGGTCAAAGGTTGTCCCCCACTCACTGGTAGATGCTTCCCCTTCTGATACCCTGGTCTGGCAGTGTCATGAGATGCTTGCCGTTTTGCTGCATATCGCAACATGAGATAACATTTGGCATGTAGTACACACCTGCTGCATGCACATCGGAAGGTTGTGTAACTAATCTACCAAGAAGCTAAAAATGTTTACAGGATTCTGCCCAGCTTTTCAGATTGGAATCAACATTATCTGTTACTGCCTTGTGAAGGTCATCCATACTTGGAAGGTCATCCATACTCCCCCTCACATAGGCTATGACACAATGAATGCCACAGGCTTTGGGTTGACATGATCGAAGCTTTTTAGGACTCACTACTAAGGAGGAGCCAACGTCATATTGTTCGACTCCGGCCGGGGACATATCCTGCATGTCATCCCTCCTCTCTCTCTCACCCATCCTTCCTGTCTAAATCTTCACTGTAACTGTCAATAAAAAGGAAAAATATGAGTGGGACTGCCCCACTCAGAAAAAATAACTTCAAATTGTAACCGTCTTTAAGTTCACGAGGTCTGGCCAAGCCCGGATTATCCATATATTGCATCGGGTGAATGCCCTGGGGCACCAGCCAATGGGGGCGCACCAAATTATTCGGACAATGAAGAGACCTTTAAAATATTTTGCGCACATTTTTAAAATATAGGCTATATTTACTGGAAGTCATCCACACAGGTACAAAACTAACGGTTATATTTAGGCTATAATTTATAAAAAGATAAATAATTGCGAGTTCGGTGTAAGTGCCCCCCCCCCAGTCATAGACAAGTGTGCGATTCATCAGAGCAACGCATCCGGGTACTTTCCCCTCCCGTAATGTCCACGCCCCTTTTTGGGTGATAGAAGCGGAGAAGTTTGAATGGCGGTCAATGGGAATTTCTGGTCTTCGCTACTTTAATCCGAAAATAAGAAAACCGTAGTGCTTTTTAGATATTAGGAGCCCAAATCCGATGGCCAGTTAGGCAAACTATTATATAGTGTCGTTGCCGATCAATGATCGACGTCGTTATATAGAGAAAATTAATGAAATAGGGGTTGATGCATCAGAGCCGTCATACGTCATCTCCCTGTCATCTGGGATTTGTAGTTCTTCATTTGATTTGCCGTGGTCCTAACGTCTTCACCTCCAGTCCCCCCAACAGCGTTTGCTTTCGTTTCTTCTTTGAACATTTATCTCCCATGATTACAATAGAAATATCATGCACAGTAGCACTAGTCGATAGCCGTTATGGGTGAAGGGTTAGTAGGTACTAAGTAGTACCTTAGTAGGCTAGATAGTAGGGGGGGGGGGGGGGGGGGCACACATCAAGTCTGGTCACCCTAGGGCACCCTAGGGGGTTAATCCGGGCCTGATCACAAGGTAAGCGCATGTGGACGTTAGCGTACTTGTGTGTGTGTGTGTGTGTGTGTGTGTGTGTGTGTGTGTGTGTGTGTGTGTGTGTGTGTCTGGGTGTGTGTGTGTGGGGGGGCGGGGTCTGGATGTGGCTGCGCGGGTGTGTGTGTGCGCGCGCGCTGAGTGTCAAAGTCTAACTCGTTTATTGTTTGAAAGCAGTGGAGCCCCTAGACTTTTGGGGGCACTAAGCAAACAACATTATGGAGGCCCCTGGTAAGGGTCTTAGGCGGGTGACGATGTGGACATTTTAAAATGTATTTATTTCCCTGACACTAAAATATAATACGGTTTTACGAAGTTCGCGCATATGCGCGCGCTCGTGTGTGTGTAAGTAAAAAAAACTGTCTCTTTTACAAAGGAGCCCTGGCCAAGACAGCCACAATACAACAATTACATTTGACATAATAAAAGCACATAAAAACATGCAAAGCACATTACATAAAAACAGTAAAAACAGTACATGACCACAGGTACAGTAGCACACCTAGTACACATTGCGACATACTGGACCACAAGTAGCATACAAATTACATGCAACATGGAGCATGTAAATGATGCATGTAAATGCATGTAAATGATGGATCTTATCATGAATCATTTTTAAAGGCTTTAATATAGGCTACATTATGTATTAACTATTTATATTTTGTACCCAGATGTCAAATAAATACGTAACAAATGAATAGTTAACTTTAAAAAAAAAAAAAAAAACTGCCCCGCTGAACCAATGAGAAGGACGGGGGGGCGGTGCTTCCCATCGGTCCGGCCTATCAGTGTCCTAGATTTGCTGCTCGCTCCGGGCGGCACATAGAATCCGTTCTATGGATAAAGGTCTCCAGACGTTTGGAGCGAGAGCAAAGCGGAAGTGGAAACGGCTGGCACCGCGAGACTAGCCAGCTATCAATAAACTACAATTCATCAGAGCAATTGCGCGTCATCTCCCTGTCATCAGAATGATCACGCCCCTTTTTGGGTGATAGAAGGGGAGAAGTTTGACTGGCGGTCAATGGGAATTATTACTATTTGAATGGAGTCGATCCTCCACTCCTATCACCGTGGACACAGCAAGGAGCGAATTCCCGGATATAAATATTCCCTCGCCTCGCTGACAGCGGGAGTTGGGAGTTTCGTCCAGCAGCCGGTGAACGCCCGGTTGATCAAGTTTCATATTAAAAGTATATCTTCTCGGGGTGTCAGCGCGGTGGTTAAGGGCTCAAAATGACCGTATACTGATGGTGAATTTAGCAATAATAGTCTTATGTTTGTACCACCTCCATAACCGGTGTTATTCACGGGAAAAGCCGGTCAAGGAGGCACCCTTTGCAGGTCAATGACTTTGATTCTCCGGGGGTTAGGAAAATAATTCCAACGTGTCCGGATAGAGTAGAAGACAGGGAATCCAACACTGTCATCAGGGATTTGTAGTTCTTCATTTGATTTGCCGTGTAAATCCCCAGACTGCCCAAATCCGATTGCCAGTCAGGCAAACAATTATATAGTGTCGTTGCCGATCAATGATCGACGTCGTTATATGGAGAACATTTATGAAATAGGCAATGAATGTGTGTCCTTTCAGTCTGCCTCCATGAACCACCCGACCCAAAGGCCTGAGGTGTTGTAGGAGGTATGAATATGATTTAGGGGGTATTTAGTATAACAGGCTAATGGGTTTATTGTGAGTTTACTTTGATTGTTTGTTTATTGCCTAGATCACCGTATTGAGAAGTCATATGGTTATGGGGGGTGATATTGCAAGGTAATTTAAGCACCTGCGCACCTTGCATGGTGGTAGTGGAGAGAGAGGGGAGCGATGTATTTTTGTTGACCGCATTATACGCATATTCTATACGCATTGTTTGTTATTTTTCTGGTTTTGATCGCTTATGGATTATTTTTGTACGTCGCCAAGTTTGACTGTTCTATTCAATAAATGTCCAATGTGACAATTGCCCTCCTCCACCGGCCCTAGTTTTGGATCTAGCTTGCTGTTCATTATTTTCATGATAAAACGTCATAACATCTTCATATACACCATACAGTAGACACTGAACAGTAGACATAAGACATGTTCATAAATGTTTATCTTATATGTGTATATGTTTGTGAATATGTGAATATGTTTTCTGTTTTTTTGCACCTTCGGAAGAGCCACTACAATTTCATTGTATAGGCAACTGTACAACGACAATAAAGTCTATTCTATTCTATTCTATACAGGATAAATACTGATTAACAGTAGGCTACTTTGGCAAATGCCCATTGAACAGATGTATTTATTATCCCATCTTAAGAAAACTAATGTAACACTCCCATCTGGAAAAAAAAAAATATGGAAAAAAAAATGTGAAATTTTTTTTGGGGGGGAAAGAAATTTGGAGGCCCTTTTTGTTTGGTGGCCCCAAGCAATTGCCTTGGTTGCCTCTATGGACGGGGCGCCTCTGTTTGAAAGTGATCAAAAGTGTATGCCAACAGAGATAGCTTTTGCTTTACAACCCGACGTCCTAGACATATTTTTTGAAGGTAGAAATACGAAAAGGAGAATGGCTTTTTGGCACGTGCAACTGATTTGGCACGTGCAACTGATGCTTCAATCACAATGTCACGCAATATCAACGTCAGTCACTTTTGAAGTTCAAACAGCCTCACAGTCATCCATGAACTCATAGGGGAAGTCATTCTAGAATAATAATAATATATACATATAAAATACGTCATTTCACATTCTCTTCCTTGTTCAGTTGTTTGTAGAAAGTTGCAGAAATGCCAAATAAGAAGAAGAAGAACCAGGGAGATGACTTCAATTTCGAGTCTGCTTGGCAGCTTGAAACTGAATTGCACGATGACGACATCAACAACAAGGCCCAGGGAGCGGCCCCACAGGCCCACAGAGCAGCCAGCCCGGAGGACCAACCCAGAGGTGTGTGTGTGTGTGTGTGTGTGTGTGTGTGTGTGTGTGTGTGTGTGTGTGTGTGGTGTGTGTGTGTGTGTGTGTGTGTGTGCGCTGAGTAGAGATAAATGTGGGTCTTGTGTGTAAATTACCAGAGAGTCTTGAACTACAGATTTTCGCTTAAAACATTTGCCTTGACAAGTAAAAGTCTATGGGCTTGACGGCCCGCCTGTATTAATAGATTGTTGTAACGTTATAGGTTACATGATTAACTTTAATTGGTCCCAGAAGACCTTGCGACAAGACGTCATAGAAGTTGACAGTTTAGTTTGTTGTTTTTGAGAAATGCAAATTGTAACGTCCAGAATTAAAGTGAATATCCAGTGTAGGCCAACACATTTTTTTATATAAAGAAGCTTTCGCTTTATAACCCGACGTTCTAGCCATCATTTAGGAAGGTAGAAAATGTTGCTTTTTGGCCGTATCCTTGTAGTCATTTCACATTAAGTAATTTCACATTCTCTTCCTTCCGTTTTTTATATTGTAGCCATGAGAAACAGGACGCTTCGGCAACCTGCTAGGCGGCTAGAGGAGGCTGCTAGGCTGAAGGAGGACAGACCTATTACTGTAAGTGTAACCATCACTATTAGCACACACGTCCCTGCAGTTATACCAGTGTTGTGTAACCATGTAGCCATGAATGATGCCACACCTCCTCTGTTCTGCTCCTGCAGGTCTGTTCGGGTGACGAGGCCTCTGAGGCCAATGCCCAGGAGGAGAAGCCTGACGAAGATGAGACCCCCAAAATTTATTGTGTGGCCCGGATGTGTGTGCGTGTGCACGCGGAGGAGGAGGAGAAGTGGAGGGCCCTGTTGGAGGCCAAGGACTCTGAGCTGGAGGCCGAGAAGGCCAGCAGTGCTCTGGCAAAGGCGGAGTTGGAGAGAGCGAGGGAGGACCTGAAGAAGGAGAGGAGCCAGGCAGCGAGCGCCTGGGCACCGAGGGCCTGGCTCCTCTCCTTCTCCAGGTCGGAGACCGCCAACGCCACCAGGAATGCAGAGGACCACATCAAGGCCCTGCAGAAAGAGAACCTGGAGGACAAGCTGGCGGCAGCTGAGAAGGCTCAGGTGCTTGACAGGGAGGTGGAGGAAAGCAGACAGAGAGAGAGAGACCTCAAAAGAAAAGTCCATGTTATGGAGCAGGAGAAGACGAGTCTTGTCTGTGACAACTCCGACCTGGAGAAGGAGAGGAGCCAGGCCCTCACTGCCCAGCGAGAGACTGAGGGGAGCCTGGCCGGGGTCAAGGCGACCCTCCTGGAGACCGCCAACGCCACCAGGGAGGCAGAGGACCACATCAAGGCCCTGCAGAAAGAGGCCCTGGAGGACAAGCTGGCGGCAGCTGAGTGGGCTCAGGTGCTTGACAGGGAGGTGGAGGAAAGCAGACAGAGAGAGAGAGACCTCAAAAGAAAAGTCCATGTTATGGAGCAGGAGAAGAGGAGTCTTGTCTGTGACAACTCCTACCTGGAGAAGGAGAGGAGCCAGGCCCTCGCTGCCCAGCGAGAGACTGAGGGGAGCCTAGCCGGGGTCAGGGCGACCCTCCTGGAGACCGTCGAAGCCACCAGGGAGGCAGAGGACCACATCAAGGCCCTGCAGAGAGAGGCCCTGGAGGACAAGGAGGCAGCGGAGGAGGCTCTGGTCCTTTGCAGGGAGGAGGTGAATGAAGGCAGAGTGAGAGAGAGCGACCTGCGGAGAGAGGCCCTGGAGGACAAGCTGGCGGCAGCTGAGAAGGCTCTGGTGCTTGGCAGGGAGGTGGAGGAAAGCAGACAGAGAGAGAGAGACCTCAAAAGAAAAGTCCACGTTATGAAGCAGGAGAAGAGGAGCCTCGTCTCTGACAACTCCGACCTGGAGAAGGAGAGGAGCCAGGCCCTCGCTGCCCAGCGAGAGACTGAGGGGAGCCTGGCCGGGGTCAGGGCGACCCTCCTGGAGACCGCCAGCGCCACCAGGGAGGCAGAGGACCACATCAAGGCCCTGCAGAGCGCCACCAGGGAGAAAGAGGACCACATCAAGGCCCTGCAGAGAGAGGCCCTGGAGGACAAGGAGGCAGCGGAGGAGGCTCTGGTCCTTTGCAGGGAGGAGGTGAAAGAAGGCAGAGTGAGAGAGAGCGACCTGCAGAGAGAGGCCCTGGAGGACAAGCTGGCGGCAGCTGAGAAGGCTCTGGTGCTTGGCAGGGAGGTGGAGGAAAGCAGACAGAGAGAGAGAGACCTCAAAAGAAAAGTCCACGTTATGGAGCAGGAGAAGAGGAGCCTCGTCTCTGACAACTCCGACCTGAAGAAGGAGAGGAGCCAGGCCCTCGCTGCCCAGCGAGAGACTGAGGGGAGCCTGGCCGGGGTCAGGGCGACCCTCCTGGAGACCGCCAACGCCACCAGGGAGGCAGAGGACCACATCAAGGCCCTGCAGAGAGAGGCCCTGGAGGACAAGGAGGCAGCGGAGGAGGCTCTGGTCCTTTGCAGGGAGGAGGTGAAAGAAGGCAGAGTGAGAGAGAGCAACCTGCAGAGTGAGGCCCTGGAGGACAAGCTGGCGGCAGCTGAGAAGGCTCAGGTGCTTGGCAGGGAGGTGGAGGAAAGCAGACAGAGAGAGAGAGACCTCAAAAGAAAAGTCCATGTTATGGAGCAGGAGAAGAGGAGTCTTGTCTGTAACAACTCCGACCTGGAGAAGGAGAGGAGCCAGGCTCTCGCTGCCCAGCGAGAGACTGAGGGGATCCTAGCCGGGGTCAGGGCGACCCTCCTGGAGACCGTCGAAGCCACCAGGGAGGCAGAGGACCACATCAAGGCCCTGCAGAAAGAGGCCCTGGAGGACAAGCTGGCGGCAGCTGAGTGGGCTCAGGTGCTTGACAGGGAGGTGGAGGAAAGCAGACAGAGAGAGAGAGACCTCAAAAGAAAAGTCCATGTTATGGAGCAGGAGAAGAGGAGTCTTGTCTGTGACAACTCCGACCTGGAGAAGGAGAGGAGCCAGGCCCTCGCTGCCCAGCGAGAGACTGAGGGGATCCTAGCCGGGGTCAGGGCGACCCTCCTGGAGACCGTCGAAGCCACCAGGGAGGCAGAGGACCACATCAAGGCCCTGCAGAGAGAGGCCCTGGAGGACAAGGAGGCAGCGGAGGAGGCTCTGGTCCTTTGCAGGGAGGAGGTGAAAGAAGGCAGAGTGAGAGAGAGCGACCTGCAGAGAGAGGCCCTGGAGGACAAGCTGGCGGCAGCTAAGAAGGCTCTGGTGCTTGGCAGGGAGGTGGAGGAAAGCAGACAGAGAGAGAGAGACCTCAAAAGAAAAGTCCACGTTATGGAGCAGGAGAAGAGGAGCCTCGTCTCTGACAACTCCGACCTGGAGAAGGAGAGGAGCCTGGCCCTCGCTGCCCAACTTGAGGTCGTGCTGCTATACTGAATATCAGTTGCCTCCTTGTTTTCCCATGATTTCGCCACTCAAGAGGGCACTTTAGCGCAATGTTTTCAACTGTGGTGGCAAAAGTGAGTGTGTTTCTGCTTGTTCATTTTTAATGTTCAATAAAAATAAAAATAAAAAGAGTCCGTACCTGTGCACGTCCTTGCTGCTAAGTGTATCACCTCGTCTGGGTGTATTAAATTCATTGCATGAAAACGAAAGCGAAATATAGCTGGGAACACTGTTACTGTTAAGTGTTGTGTTCAATAATTCACTATGGTGCCAGGTGTACACTCTTCTTCGGCGTATGGGTAGTTGTTTTCCTCTCCACTCCACCAGGTGTACACTGAATTACACTGACAGGTGCATAACTATCAGCATCTTATCCAAATCTTTGAATTAGTTCAGTAGGCCTATACAGTTTACACGTTTCAACAATAGCTAAACAATTGGTAATTGACAGAACCATAAGCACATGTAATAGATAAGTGAACCCCAAGTTGCAAATAAAAAGTTATTATTATTACACACACAGGCACACACACTGAGAGGCACAGACAGACAGACACACACACACACACACACACACACACACACACACACACACACACACCTGGCTCTTAGTGTATGGTAGGCTTCAAAGAAAAAATATCACTGGTCACTCTGACCCATAAATAGTCTGTTAGTCAGGCATCCAGGGTCAAGCGTCCAGCCCCATTCCCACACTGAGAGCTGAATAAGCATAAAGTCCTGGACCAGGAGGGCTGTCGGCTGTCACAGCTGCCAAGAGCACTCAATCACAGTATGACCTGACTTATACACCCCTATGAAGTGTGTTAATTACACTCCATTAACACAACATGGGCTAATTATGTATACCTAATTCAACATTTGATATGGGTAAAAGCAATCTAGCAGAAGGGAGGTTAATAATAGGAGTAAGGTCCTGCAGCAGTGGACAGACGTAGCCTGCTGTAGTGAGGAGCTTGGACATTGGAGAGGGGTGAGACTGCAGAGCACCGCTCTCGGGCGTTATTACTAGACTTATACTCCCCTCTAGAGGACAAATAGGGAATTACATCACACAACGCCTTCTCACATGCCTCAATCCAGTTCGGTATAGTTTGTGATCGATATCCTTCCTTATACTATGAATGGTATTGTAATGGTAGAATGAAAGTTATCGGCTAAAGAAGAACCTCTCTTTCTTCGTGGCACTGTTTTCATCAGGCAATAAAATATGGAGTAAAAATGTCTTGATGGTTCAAAATGTTTAACAGACAGGCAACCGCAAGATAAAGCACTCTCCGCCAACCGCTTTCAGTTGTTATATTCCTCAGATCGTCACCATTTATAGTTCAGTGTGAAGTTTTTGAGAATAAATCGGTTTTGACTTGCAGCACACTCTCCAGGAATTGACCGTCCAGAGCCAATACCTGATGTCACCCTCGCTGCTACTGGAAGTGCTTTCTGCTTGCATGTTAAAAACATTATCGGAGTGTCATTTTTATGTGTGTGTGTTGAAAAGTGCATACTTTCGGAGAGAGCAATCACGCCAAGACAACCGCATTTTACATAATGCGCACGGATGGAAAGCTGGTAATATGGGAAAATGTTGTATTCAGTCTCTGTATGATTTACATAAACCAGAAAATGGAAAAAAAAACTCCACATAGCCCCACAGTGAGTCACTGTTCTGGAACAGATAGGAAGAGTGATCATTATGTTTGCGTTCCTACTGTATGACCAATGAGCGCCTGAGCCCTGGAGGGCAGCAGAGGCCTTTATTTGAATGTCTATACATAAGTGGATATAGTACTTACACACACACACACGCACACGCACTCAAGCACACACACACACACACACACACACACACACACACACACACACACACACACACATTTACATACACACACACACACACATTTACATACACACATGCAAGAATACACACTCATTCATTTACATATGCAAGCACGCACACACACATGCGCATACATACACACACAAGCAAGCACGCACACACACGTACACACGCATGCATGTGCACACACACACATGTACACACGCATGCGCGTACACACACACACACACACACATCCCCTCCCTCCCTGGGTAGCAGACCCAGACCCAGACACCGCGTGCCAGTGCACCTCGCTCAGGGAACCACAGGCCGCAGGGGCAGCAGCAGGAGCAGATGGGTACCAGCTGTTTGGATCAGAGCCCTAAAAACACAGCTTCTGAATGACACACACACACACACACACACACACACACACACACACACACACACACAGGCAGCTAGACAGAAACACACACACACACACACACACACACACACACACACAGGCCAAATACTGTAGGAGTTATAGTAGGTATATTTCCTGGGTCACACTCACATCCACTTGTCATGTACTGTATAACTGCCGTTAAGCTGAAGATGATGCATCATTGAAATGGAAATGATGACTTTTTAACCGTTTTTAAAACTAAGCATTTGAGACGTTACTTAACACAACATTAACAACTTAACACAACATTCACAACATGAATTCAATTTCAGAGAGGCCATGTCCAACCAAAAGCTCTCAATTCCCTGATCAGTCAGATTACCCTGAGCTTGGTGTGTGTGTGTGTGTGTGTGTGTGTGTGTGTGTGTGTGTGTGTATGTGTGTGTGTGTGTGTGTGTGTGTGTGTGTGTGTGTGTGTGTGTATGTGTGTGTGTGTGTGTGAGGGGGGGGGGGGCTCTGTTCAACACTCTGAGGTGTTGTTCTTGTCTGGTAGCCCTTAACTCACCCAACACTTTCTGCTCCAACCAAAGCACATTAGCCTATTTACTATGTATCAGCTGAACCGGGTTCTTAACGGATTACAAAAACATGACATGAAAAAAACAGAAACATAAAAAAACCAAAATCCCTCCTTCTCTGCTTACAGTATATAGTTTAATGCCTTAACTCTGCTGAATGCCATTAGTGCCTTGACTTACAGTGCTGCTCCCTTCCCCTCCTTTCCCCATTCACTTTGAGAACTATCTGTCTCGTTAAGTGGAAATACGGCATTGTGTAAAGTATACTTAGGGTGCAATTCATCAGTACTTAAGGCGTTGCTGTGACGACTGTGTCCTTCATCCTCGCCACTGAGACGTCGCAATAAAACTTGACATTAAGGATGACAGAACGTCATGTGTTCAGCTGACCAGTACAGCTACTGTGTGGTGGAGAGTGGTAAAGAGTATTGAATGAGAGAGAGAGAGAGAGAGAGAGAGAGAGAGAGAGAGAGAGAGAGAGAGGGAATGACAAAATGGAAATGGTATTGTGAGCGGTCGAACCCAATCGGCCTGTGATTTTCTCCCTGTGGTCTTAATGTTGGCATGTGGGTTTTGGGGGGCACTCCTTCAGAGCACACAGAGAGGGAGGGTGTGTGTCTGTCTGTGTGTGTGTGTGTGTGTGTGTGTGTGTGTGTGTGTGTGTGTGTGTGTGCGCGTGTGTGTGTGCGTGTGTGGATGTGTGTGTGTGTGTGTGTGTGTGTGTGTGTGTGTGTCGGTGGGTGGGTGGGCTGTCTGTTTGTGAGTGAGTGTGTGTGTGTGTGTGTGTGTGTGTGTGTGTGCGTGTGTGTGGCTGGTGTGTGTGTGCGTGCGTGCATACACATGTCTGTATGGAGTCTTGTTCGATTCTGCCCTTCTGTGGTCAAACAGGGTGCCTCTAATTAACCACAGTGTTTTTGAACTGTCGCATCTCACCATGTAACAGTTGAACCCGCCGCCTTGACATACAGTAGACAAACATGAAAAGGAATGTGTAGGGTTAAAAATAAAATAATAATATAGTAAAAAAAACTTGAAATGGAATCCGGGAAATGAACAGTAGTTTCCTGAAACAAAGACCACAAATGTACAACATAAGAGAGGAGAATGTCTATAGCAGTGTATTGTTAAGCCTGGTTTTAATCGTGAAGAAAGGCATTGGGCACGCTTGTCCTTAGTTGTGAGTTCAAACAAGCTCTTGTGTCTCCGTGCTGCGAGCCACAGTCATCATCGTGAAAGGTCAACTTTGATGTGACATCAGCAAAGGATTACAGACGTGGAAGTTTAATCTCAACATTATTGATTAATTCCTGTGGAGAGAGAAAGAAAATGCACTACATCGACCAGTCATAATAGGCCTATCACATACTCTAAACACAACCGCGTTCAAGTTCAGCGTATAGAGCGTGGTAGAGCGTATAACGTCCACTAGGTGGGGTTGCTGGTGTTCAGTAAAGACAGGAACAGAAGTGTTGATTCTTGTGGCTGCAAGAAAAAGAAAACAGAATCTTCATTATCACAATACTGGGGAGGCTGGTGGAGGTAGAAATCGGAGGAAGAATCATTGCAATGCATGGAACGGAATAAGGAATGGTATCAAACACGCAACCAACACACAGGTTTGATACTGTTCCTCCATTCCATTCCGTGGCATCAAACACACGCCTTTGATACCATTCCTGAGTCCGTTCCATGTATTACAATGAGCGCATGCTCTGATGTTCTACCTCCACCAGCCAATAATCTGAGAACCATAGTGATGGTTCACTAACCGCTGGGGTTGATACGGCGCATACTGTTTCAATCTCTCAGAAGTGCTGTCCAAGACCATGCGATAGAAAACGCCAAACATTCTCAACGTAAGATGGATTTTGTGGGCTGTTGTGAAACTGAAAATGAATGGTGGTTTGCTATGATGATGAGTGCCAGAAGTAATTTGGCCACAACAAAGTGTGCTAGCCCAAGATAGATTGAGGAAATATCCCTTATACAACTATCCTCTTAACCTTTCTCTGTGATATTCATTCGACTGAAGCTGAGTCTTCACACCACATTAAACTAGACTGCTTATTTCAATTTTTAACAACCAAAACATTAAACAACCGATTTGGAAGGCATTCATTTGTTGGCAGTTGGCTGAGGTAAACCCATTGAGTCAACACACGTTTGTTTCCTGTAGGGTCTGATATCCACATTGCACGCACTGGAAGTCCACAGTCACGTAATGTTCTTTTCTCATATTGACGGAAAATCATGACCATATGTGACTTCTAACTTCATAGTCTCAGAGTGTGTTGATTATGTGTTGGTGTGTTGCAGTGGGAAGTTGTGCGTGTGTGTGTGTGTGTGTGTGTGTGTGTGTGTGTGTGTGCATGTGTGTGTGTGAGAGAGAGAGAGAGAGAGAGAGAGAGAGAGAGAGAGAGAAAGAAAGAGAGAGAGAGAGAAGGATATGGCTATGATTAAAGAGGCACTAAAGCAAAGGTGGTAATTGGGACCATAAACACTCACTTTTCCATTTACTCCACTAATGAAGCGTTCATGTTTATTTTGAGCATGGCCAATTCATCACAAAAACAGCCTTTCCTAAAAGGTCACACGTTTAACCACCTATTGTACCTCATCATATTGTGAAGGACAGTGGAGAGCACACGTCTTGGAATGATTGACGTTACCAAATTGAGTTTTAAAATGCCCCTCGTGTGTGCACACAAACACACATGTACACACGCACGCATGCATGCACTCTCTCTCTCTCTCTCTCTCTCTCTCTCTCTCTCTCTCTCTCTCTCTCACTCTCTCACTCTCTCTCTCACTCTCACACTCTCTCTCACACACACACACACACACACACACACAAACACACACACACACACACACGCACACACATACAGAGGGTGTTCAAAGAAGAAGAAGAAGAAGAAGAACAATGATAAGAAGAAGAACAATAATAATAATAAGAAGAAGAAGCAATCCATCCTAAAAACCCAGCAGCACATCTGTTGGCTGGGACTGCAGCGTATTTTTCACATGGGAAATTGAGACCATAAAACGGAGGTCTTTAACAGCAGAGTGGATGAGATACAGTAGCACTGTGGCTCCGGGGTCACCCAGGGGTCAAACCCCAGACATAACTCCTCCGCTTAACACTCATTCTTCACCTATTTATTTTTTTCGGTTTCTTAACATTTTGGAATGAATCTCCATTTTGTGTTGGTGGTCCAGTGTCCAGGTTTTTTCCCCTGGAAAGGCTTTCAGAGGAGGCTTGTGAGAGCAGATGGGACAGAGCTGTCAAGCGTCGTGGAGCAGGGTTGCTTTACTGCAGGTCTGAGGCCTGGCTGACTCTCCTGACACCCAGAGTGTGTTGCTGCCACGCAGGGAGCAGAGAGGAGATATAGGGCCTCTGGCCACCACAGGAACTGGAAGCTCATAATCATAAATATTAGGAGGGATATTTACTCTGTTGCTTTTCTCATCAGGCCAAGTGTGTTTTTCACTGGGAGAAAAGAGTCTCAGCTTGTTCTAATAAGACATTCAACTATTGAGCTTTTGGACCGGGCATTAGCGGCTGACATTGTGTGTGATGTGTGTTTTAATAAACGTGTAATTCCCTGGCAAGATGTCAGAGGCGTTGAGTTTGTGCATCTTGAGCTAGTCAAGGAGAGTTTATTTTCACTGTTTTGACAGAAGCAATATTATCACTGGAAGTCTTTATCTAAATATCACTTCTGCCTTCTGGCTACCAAGATTGAAATCAGTAAAACATTTCTCTTTTTCTTTTATCCTCCTGAAACCGCAACATATATCTATTAGGCCATCTGTGTTTCAAGTCGAACAAAAAAGTCAACCCCGCATTTTAAAACCTGATGGTTTTGGACTTTTGGACGGTCCAACTGTAAATGCTATCTGGCATGTTTGACTTTGGGACTGAAAGGGAATAACGCAGGTTGTCAGGTAAGAGCCAAGGTACGATGAGGCCACCAGGCAATCAGGGGAAACTCTGTCCAGCTTCCTAGGCACCACTTCAATAAAATACCTCCTGCCCGCTTTTAAAAAGCATTAGTCCTAGGCAAATTAAAAAGTAGAGTGCAATTAAAAGAAATCACTGTGTAAATGTTAGCATGTGCACGTTTTTTTTCTTTTTCTTTTAATTCTTTTTTTCGTTCTCGACTGAAACAAAGAATGCCCCGGAGGCACGGCCGCGCAGCTGCGGAGTATTACTACACAGAAGAACATGTGTTCTGAATAAGGCGCCATTATAATCAAAATCATAAAAAGGTAATGTGGTGCTCTATGTTTAAATAGAAGTTAACCACACAAAGTTCATATATTGTGTGTTGCCTTTTTTTCTTTTTGGTAGTTCTTAATTGAATGTAGCCTCAGCAGCAATGAAAGGTCTAATGTACGACCTTACAGTATCGTGTTCGCTCTAGAGTGCGCATTTAAAGTACGTCGATTTCATGATCCTACTGTAATTGTTATTTGAGGTGGGGGAAACAGAGAGTCACTGGGCAGGATCCACTGGGCCCTTGCTAATGGTGGTGACTTATGCCACTAACTGTGTATAGTTGCAATGCTAGAAAGGTGACACTGTTCTGCAGAACTGTGGGCCTATCCAAACAACCTGTCATCTGTGTCTGCATTACCCAACATGAACTCTAACAGACCCTTCCAGTGGAGGCTGGTGGAGGTAGAAATTGGGAGTGTTTGATGCAAAACAAGTGTTTGATACCATTCCTTAATCCATTCCATGCATTACAATGAGCCTGTCCTCCGATTTCTACCTCCACCAGCCTCCCCTTGACCCTTCAGAAGACCTCAGAAGATCTCAAACTCTGATGCAGTCTGTGTGACCGTAGACTGTCGAGCTCCAGCGCTGGTCTGCAGAGTATCTTAGCTCTCTAATGTTCCTGGGTGCCGCCTCCCATTGGGGAGACGGGACAGATGACTTTCCACACGAGGAACAAAGCTGTCTGGCCAAATCCACTTTTCCCCCATATTAAAATGGATATTTCCGAACTGTCAGAGGGTGATGTCTGGGTCTGTGAGAAGCGTCTTCTCTGCCAGAGCTTCGTTTCCCTTTAGGTTCTCTAAGATCCTTAGCTATCCCTCTATCCCTCTCTGTCCCCCGCCGGGAGTCTCTCTCCCTCCCTTTATATCATGTGGGTAGCGGGTTCCGTGGGTTCCCCATGGATCCGGAGCCAGCGCGGGCGCTCGCCTGGCAAGCGGCTCGCTTTTCACTTAGCAACACGGACTAATTTACTGAGACCCGACACTGCTTCGGGGTTCCGCGGTGCGATTCCCACGTTACCAGCTGAGAAAATATACCATTAGTCCCCCTCACCGTGTAATACTTGCCACGTTACATTATTAAAGCTGGGTGTAAAAGCGACTGGGTATAAAATAGAAGCGATTCCCAATGTGGCTCGTTTCTTGACCGCCCGCCGCTGGAAGGAGTGGGCGAGAAACCGAGGGAAAGGAGGACAGAGTGTGGTAGTGTTGACAAGGACCGTTTTGCTTACTGAAAGCTCCTAGGTGGGTGGCTGTAACACGACTAAGCATTTCCATTGCGGACGTCTCCATCGTGTTATGCAATCCCCTAGTGTAAGTTTACGAGTCTGTTTTCGGAGTTATTTTTGATTAATTACTGTAACTTTGCAAGGGAATTAAGATTCCAGGCTAATTGTGGTCTGGTAGGTAACCCTAATGAGATGGAGACAGAGGATGGAGAATCCACAAACGTTTTTTTCCTCCACTGTAGCGAGATGAAGAATGAGTTGCCTTTAGGTTTAGCGTGTTAACAGGTTTGTTGTGAGAACATGATTCTATGTGCTCAAATGCAGAGAATACTTTCATTGACTTTCATAATTGACATACTGTAGGCCTCTTTCATTTACTTTCATGATTGACATACTGTCGGCCTCTTTCATTGACTTTCATAATACTGTAGGCCTCTTTCATTGACAAATATTTACTCTTTGGGAGAGAACTGAATAAACTTTTGTTTGGCATCAAAACACACACACAAACACACACACACACACACACACACACACACACACACACACACACACAAACATTTAGACTGAAATCCATGGGACTTTTACTGACTGTGTCCCGTGGACGTGTATTACTCTGTCATTACACCCTTTATGTGAGAGAAGATCCTTTTTTGGCATGAACCCTACAACCTAGAGGTTTTCACTTCACAAACATTTTTACAGCTCGTCCACCAGTCTAACCAAGCAGGCCACTAAGCACAGCTACCTCACCAAAACAACCACCCTGTTCCTCCACACCACATCACAACGTGTGTGTGTGTGTGTGTGTGTGTGTGTGTGTGTGTGTGTGTGTGTGTGTGTGTGTGTGTGCATGTGTGTGCGTGTGCGTGTTCGCATGTGCATGTGTGGACTGCCACAGCAGACAGCTAAATATATCTGCCTCCATCACTTAAGAGAGAAGAAAACTAAGTTGAGTCTAACTTTTGGGTTAATTAAGCAGCAACAGGACACAGTCATAGTAAATTAGAGACCAACGCTACTACTTCTGTGACTGGATGTAAGAGGTATCCACATGGTAGGTTAGCCATGATGTAACTGGATGTAAGAGGTATCCACATGGTAGGTTAGCCATGATGTGACTGGATGTAAGAGGTATCCACATGGGAGGTTAGCCATGATGTGACTGGATGTAAGAGGTATCCACATGGGAGGTTAGCCATGATGTGACTGGATGTAAGAGGTATCCACATGGTAGGTTAGCCATGATGTGACTGGATGTAAGAGGTGTCCACATGGTAGGTTAGCCATGATGTAACTGGATGTAAGAGGTATCCACATGGTAGGTTAGCCATGATGTGACTGGATGTAAGAGGTATCCATCCACATGGTAGGTTAGCCATGATGTAACTGGGTGTAAGAGGTATCCACATGGTAGGTTAGCCATGATGTAACTGGATGTAAGAGGTATCCACATGGTAGGTTAGCCATGATGTGACTGGATGTAAGAGGTGTCCACATGGTAGGTTAGCCATGATGTGACCCACTCCTGATGACTTTGCATTTAATGAAATTAAATGTGTTTGTGAAGCCCTTTTTTAACAGTTTGGTCACAATGTGCTTAAGGATGGCCTAGGCCTAACTGTATAACACCTGAACGTACAGTATTCGAGGTGTGTTTGGCTTACTGGGAAGGCAGGTCCAGACTGGCATTCAGGGAAGTTCAATGAAACCAAATTCAGGCAAGCTGTCAATTGTTATTTGTGATTGACAAAGGCATGCAGCCTTGTTCTGAGGCTAATTCTGGAACCTCACTGCTTCCAGGCTAAAAACATCCAAATACTTTTTCCACCTTTCTTTCTCCTTCGCTTCCCAATCACAAGTGAATGAGCTGTTCATGTGGCAGCAATTTGGCCGGCCAACACCCCAGTGGTGAACGTGCCTGACCCCCTCTCTGCCCCCCGGCTCCCCCAACACCCCTGTGGAAAGCCACATCTATGGTAACAGCCAGCAAGAGCCTTAACAGGCAGCCCCTGCCCATTAAAGAAGGTTAGTCTGGTGTGTGTGTGTGTGTGTGTGTGTGTGTGCGCACATGTACAGTATGTGCATGTGTGTGTGTACAAGTTCTAACCAGAGGCTCTGGGCAGGCGGCTCTTAACCAGCACAGCCGCCTAGCCTCCTCAGTAATGAGCATGGCAGTGGCAGCCTATACTGTACTATAGTAAACCAAAAACATGTCACAGTTTCAGTACAGTAGCTCTCACACTGCCATTCACACAGCCTCGGCCTTTTTTTAATGAACGTTACAAACAAGCATCCATGTTACTTAGCACATAGTTAAAAGAGAATGAAATCAGCATGTTTCCGCGATGTAATCCGCATTTTTTTTACATTTATTCACATATCTTTTATCAGGGTTAATACTATCATAAAAAGGGGTTTTGAATTAAAACAAAATCCATACATGGATTTTTTTATGACATCCTTGTATTATAAAAAATAAAAAAAGAGCAGTTCCACATTTTGCTTCCTCAGTAGTAGAGAACGCTTTTTTGTTAGTGCGAGGGCTCCTGTTAAACGGTTTCATAGCCGCCTGAATGAGAGAGGCCTTTGACTCAGAGCAGAAGACATCATCCGCTTACAAGGTCTCACAATAAAAGCCATGCGCGCCGCAATAAGCCCCGCTTTGTTTCCAATACATCCACGTTAAAACATTTATTAGACTAATTACACAACGCTCTGCCGTTAGAATTCTCTTCCTGTGTTGCAGATGCTTTGGCAGGGTTCCCATCGCCCGCGTCAAAATGTCGTTCGGTTCACGGCTGCCGCTGTGCCGTGTCGCCGGAAACACACAGGAAACAGAAAAGGTAGCGTAGTGTACTTTAGAGGAATGTGTAGTGTAGATCAAGTGATCCTCAGTCCTAGTTCTGGAGAGCCGCATTGGGTCCAGGTTCCTGTACTGGCCTTGTGATATCACACCAGATGGAGCTACTGATCTTAAAAAATATTTATTATTTAGGTTAATTATTCGGGTGTCTGAATATGTGCTGAGCTGGGACTACCACCTGTAGAACTATAGTGTAGGCTTATACTGCAGGCTTGAGGATCACTGGTGGAGATGATGCAGAGACGTTTGTTCTCGTCCCCTTCGGTTTCAACTGCACTATGATGTGACGTGTCCCTTTAGTCATGTGCTCTCTGTTGGGAGGTCTTCACGTAGAATCAGGGCTGGTTACTGTATTGTACTGTATTGGGCTATTACGGTAACAATGTTCCTGATTTCTGGTGCTCACACAGAGGAGATGTTTTGGCCCGAGGGTTTTGGTATGTGAATGGTAGATGACTTGCATTGGCTTAATACACTGATATCACTGAATCACTGAATCAGTGTGAACACCTCCCTCTCTCTAGAGTCTAGCACAAAACCATCTGATAATGACCGTAGCAGGGAAACATACCTTAGTAAAGCACAAAACAGTAGTGTGCGTCTTTCCAACATAAGCTTTAGCCCAACACACAGGGTGGTCGAGATGAGATCTATAGTACAGTATATATACTGGTGCCTGCTTTGTGACCATAGAAAACAATGTCCTCTACTGGCTCAACAAAGGTTGGTCCTCCATCCAAAAGTTAACTAAGGACAGCCCTGCCTGGCTCTAGAAGTTGTCCCCCGGCAGAGAGCTAGAGAACAGGGAGGTACTGTGTGGCTGCTGGCCAGGCTGGTATGGAGGCTATCGCGTTACGACCAGCCTGGTTGGATCGCACCTCACTGTTATAATGATCCCGCAGGTCACATAAATGGTATAGTGTTTATGTTGTTTTAAAAAATTAATGTTAAAACATGGATACGAACACACACACAGAATATAAGAGGAGACAGGATGTAGGCGGTTGACATAAGGTCAGGTGTCAAGGCATTGTGTGTTCACCTCTCTGACTGAACATCGGCATTCTGGTGCCAGTTTGGTGTGATATCAGCGTGGGGTTGATGGTATGTGCGTGTGTGTGTCTGTGTGTGTGGGCACTGGACTGTCAAATCTGTGGTCTACATAAGCCTGATTGAGGCTATGCCCCGCCCCCCCCACGCACATACACACACACAAACACCCGGACCGGAGCCTGCTAGACTCCCTGTCTGACACCCAGACCTCCTAAGCAGCCAACCAGCCTCTTAAGGTTTGGAAAACAAATCCCCCTCACATCCAGCGGCAACGCAGGAGGTTTCCGAGCAGCACGCTGCCATGCCTGATGCCTGATGCCTCGCACCCCCAGACGGATGCTCAAGCTGCACGCCTCCCCCCCCGCCCCCCCCCCCGGATCCTCGCCACCGCTGCCAAACCAAACCACACAAGGAGATAGCAGCCAAAGGAGGCTGGTCCGACTGCCATCCCCATACAAACCGACATGTGTTTTATTTCATCTCACACAATGCATGCCAGGGCCAGGTTTGCAATTACGGGGGCCTCTCCACACTGCTCATTTCTACAGTAACTGCTGCTAGAGTGGAGTCGTATAATGGCTCTGTAAAGCTTCACGTTAGCGTGTTTTTTGTTTTAAAGTGCAGCCAATCTCAACGCAGGGAGGTGGAAGGGTGAGGATCCCACAGGAGGCTTGGCCACGGTTAGTCGTTTGATTAGGAGAACACTCTTCTCTGGATGGTTTACAGAGGCTGTTAAACTCTATTGGGGGTGGGGGAGGTAGGGGTGGGTACCATGGTCGAGGGGTTTTAGTGGAGGATTTGATACGCCAAACCTTACTGTAAAATGCCCTGGTCTGACAGGACTAGAAACCTGTTCGCTCTCTTAGCTAATAAGTACTACATGTGAGAGACGTACGTGGAGGCTGGCGGAGGTAGACATCGGAGGACGGGGGTCGCTGTAATGCGCGGAACGGAATGAGGAACGGTCTCAAACACAGCGTGCAGCGTTCTGTGCATTACAGCGACCCCCATCCGTCCTTCCAACGTCGACCTCCGCCGCCAGCCTCCGCGGACAGACATATCCCAGAAAACCTTGAGAGTTCAGTAACGTGACATCGGATAGGAGGTGGATTCCTCCGGCTTTTCAAAAATTTAAAGACCTCAAATAATGACAGACCACCTTAAAGACTTTGGGCCACTCATTTTAAAGCACTTATGGCAGGTATTGCATGCCCCCCCCCACCCTCCTCCCCACCCCTCCCCAAAGGCTGAACCCTGCAATAAATCACTG
>NC_137680.1:13650415-13660415 GCF_963989245.1 Nansenia antarctica | reverse complement strand
GGGGGTGGAGGGTGGAGGGGAGGAGGAGGAAGAAAGGGGGGAAAGGTGGAGACAATGGGGGGTGTTTTTTAATTTTTATTGTTTGATTGTCCTTGCTCTTGGGTTACGGGTCTCAAAAGACCCTCTCGATTCAATTACGTTTGACTCGATTCAGCTTGTGCTTTATGGACAATCAATCAAAAATGGTTGACAGGGTTTTGTTTTAATGCCAACCAAGGTTACAGAGAGTTTATTAGAGAATTAGAATGTCGCTCACCTCTGTGCAGCATGGTGGTTTTGGAGATGTATCTGGGCTAGAGCTTAAATCTTGACGTTGTCTTTTGGAGTTTGGAGTAGAGTTGTCTTTGTCTTTTTTGCCGTTTTTTTTGCCATGATGCAGATTCGGTTGACATGCTCGTCGATGTACTGTTCCAAGTGATCCAGGTCGGTTGATATTATGGTCCAGTTGAAGTTGAAAACTTAAAAATTCTGTTTCTGCACCATGTGCCTTTGTCTCACCAAACACTTCCTGAAAGGTGCGTGGCCTCTCTCTCTCTCCCAAGGTTACAGAGAGGACAGCCATACATTTTACAATCATAATAATATCCAAATGCTGCACAAAGCAGGAATGTTAGGAGGAAACTTCATGAAAACGACTGGCGAAGACATTCCATCCCGTACGGCCACTGCTGTACCTGCTGTCATGTAACCAAAGAATCACAGCTGAAGCAACTCAGTCATAAATATAACTTCCATTCGACGTCAAAGTAAAGTCTAAATAATATCAGTACCGTAATCCAACCCAACATGATGATCTGGAAGACGGCAAAGGGGAAGTTGAAACTGCTTTGTTTAGCTTGACTGACCACCTGTGTCCACCTCGGTCCAGCAGGTGTGGCAGATGTACAAGAGGTCAAATGGCTGTAATTCATGGGCAGTTTAGTGTAGATAGTCTTCAAAGGCCTGCTCCAGCTGCACCACTCAGAACACACACATTATTGTAGCCACACACACATGCATGCACGCACGCACGCACTCACACACACACACACACACACGTGCATGCATGCACACACACACATGCCCACGCGCACACACACACACACACACACACACACACACACACACACACACACACACACACACAGTATAGATGGCTGTCTTCAACGGCCTATACGTTCAGCTGCGCTCAAGCAGAACATACACATTATGGACCCCCATTACTGTGCCTGCAGGTCCCATTCACTTTCCCATCAGATTCATTCGGCCCCAAGAAAAAGCTAAAAGGGAAGGTCACAGACAATTACCTTTTATTGACGCATTTATTTATGTACATAATAAACGTGTTACTTAGCAACTTTTCCTTAATGAAGCCAGTCTGTGCGTTCAAAGGAAATGGATTCCGGATACGATTTGCAATTATGAGAGAATTTGTCTGAATGTGAGTGGGATAAAAGACCTGCGTTTATGCTTCCACTAGAGTCAGTATTCTGTGCATGTGATAGCTGACATATGGTAAAACAGTACAGAGTATAGACAAAGTAGAAGGACTACTACTGGCCAGTCGAGAGTGTACAGTGTGGCTACAAGTATGCTAGGACTAGCCAAACACTGAAATCCATGTGAACACTAATGGTTCCAGATTTCCTTCAGCTCAAAAGGGCAAACCCATGTCCCATTATACAGTTTATTAAAAACAGCAAATTATTTCAACGTTTATTATCCCGGGCAAATGTTATTAACCCGCCCAATGTCATAACTTCCATTTTTCCCCCATCTGCGTGCGGTGGAACGAATGTGTCACTCAGCACCAGTAAGGCACTTCTCAAGTGACGGAGGCTACAGGGACTCTGATGTACGCTGAGCTTGGAAAAACCTTCGGCCCATTACATCTGACAGTTCTTACCACGACTTGCGGTACAGTAGCACATCCCCCTTTTAGAGAGGACACAATCTGACAGGAATCGAACCTACGTCTCCTGCTCACCGAACACCTGCCTTAGCCTGCTAAGCTAAAGCCCTAGGCATTGACTCTAGAAAGGAACACACAAGTGTTTAGGTCTCAGGCGAGGTTCCAGACCCACCTCCGCGACACATGGGATGTCTTGTATGGATCTCTAGCGTGGATCTGTGCTGTTCAGAGCCCGCTGCTTGGAAACTTCCTGGTTGTGGTCTGACTGGTTGGGCCTTTGAAGGGGTGCGTTAATAAAAGGACTGAGCTGAGCTAATGAAAACGCACCCTGTCAGATTAGAAGGAAGCTTTAGCCACCTAACTAGGCTCTCCAACCACACACAGAACAGTGCAGACATACAAAAACACACACGCACACGCACACACATGCACACACGCACGCACTCACACACACACACACGCACACACACATCCACACACACACACACACACACACACACACACACACACAAACACACTCACTCGCGTGTACATGCACACGTGCATGTACACGCGTGTACACGCGCGCGCACACACACAAACACATTCAAAAGCATGCAGACGCTTCCTTAAAGCAGCCTCAAAGTTTACAGAAGTGGTTTCACTAAAGAGGGACTAGGGAGGGCCACCTTCTGATGTGTGGAAGCCTGTTGATCCCTTAAACAACTTTAAAGAGACAGAATGAATGTCCTGCAGTTTCTCACTAGCACACACACACACACACAAACGCATGCACACACACAGGTAATAATAATAATAATAATAATAATAATAATAATAAGAAGAAGAAGAAGAAGAAGAAGAAGAGAATATGAATACGACTAAGAATAAGAATCAAGAGAGGAAAGGTGTGAGGAAAGAGAAATTGTCAAATATAACAGTGATTCTCCTGAGCGTGCCCCTTCTCCTCCAGCCGAGACGTTGTGTCGTGTTTTAGTGGTGTTGGTGGTCTTCTCCTTAATGAATCCACTTCAGTAACCAATTCCTCTCTCTCTCTCTCTCTCTCTCTCTCTCTCTCTCTCTCTCTCTCTCTCTCTCTCTCTCTCCCTCTCTCTCTCCCTCTCTCTCTCTCTCTCTCTCTCTCTCTCTCTCTCTCTCTCTCTCTCTCTCTCTCTCTCTCTCTCTCTCTCTCTCTCTCAGCAGTTAATCCCCAGTCTGGTGCAGCACAGGGACAGTCTGGCCCAGGGGATGACATCTGTGAATCGTTCATTAACTCTTTAACCAAGCGCAGATGTCTCTCAAATACTTCTTTTAGTACATTTACATTTTCACTCACTGCAACAGAACGTTTCATTCACTGTCTGTCTGCACTCTGTGGGTTTATGGATGTCGCTTGAGCTACGACGACTCGTTCAAAACGAATATGCTTAATTTTTGTATGACAAGGTGAAATTCCAAGGTGTATTTGAAAGGATGGTTAAGGGAAGTGGTATGCTGTAAAATAAAGAAATAAACTGTAGCTATGTAAAACATCCCTCAATGCCCAACACTTTGAGTAAAAACAATAAAAGACATTCATGGTGAGACATTCACCATACTGTAGGTTTGACTCTGAGGTATATCAACCTGTATATCAACCAAATGCAAACCGAAATACACTATTCTTCCAGTATACAGTCCACTATAAGGTCTAGTATCTCTGACGAGTAAGTATTAGAGAAGTATTAGAGAAGCATGCAACACGTCCAGTGCTGAGTGTAGCCTATTATTGTTTGAAGTACAGTAGCCAAACAAAGCTGTTGTAGCAGGAGTCAAAACTGAGTGTGCTGGAAAACCCTGTCAGTGCATAGGTCAGATTTAAAGTTATGGTTCTCAATCAAATTTCCTGTCTTTTTCGGCTTTTGGCAACTCTAAATATCTTTATCTTTATTTATACCGTTTTTTTTGTATTTGTAATATGAACACCTTAACACTTCATATGAATTAACTACAGGACTGAAGCGTACTGTTTTATGTCCAGTCCAACACCTCAATAAGACCTTCCAGTATTAAGACATTAACCTTACCTACAGATAGCCCTAGGCTATACTGAGGTTTCACTCCTCATAGACAGCGGGATAGAGAGAAGGTTGGGGAGGTATTTCAACACTGAGGCCTTCCCTATGGAAATATCACATGTGACTTGGGAGGATTAGCAGGAGCAGGAAGCCTGTGGTTTCTGTCTCCCAGAATGATATATATGACACAACGGCATTCATTTGCTACTGTGCCTCCATAAGCTGTCTGGCAGATCTGCCCTCACATTTTTTAAGGGGCAATGATTATATAGTACGCATCTGTATGTTAATTAGCCGTGACTCACATTAAAAACCCTTTTTATTTTTTTGGCAACGCCAGACGATTTTAAGCCCTGAGAGGAGGACTTTTCATATTTATTTATTGGATGTTTTGAATCCATGAAAATGAATGAGAATGTGGATGTGTATTGCATCAAGAGTGAATGAATGAGTGTGAATGGGGAGAGAGAGGTTATACAGTACAGCGCAGCCAAATGATGTGTTAGGGAATATGGTTTGGGGAGGATGAATGAGCTGTCGGTGAGATCCAATGTGGCTTTGCACCATCCGTGAGGACACGTCAAGAGGACTTACAGACCCGTCATGACGTTATGCTATTGAGTGTCCAATCGACCGTGTCTTATCCTTTGGCTGCAGTGCTGCATGTCATGCAGTGTGCCTATGATTGATATTACAAATGTTTTTGGGGTTTTTTGTTTTAAATTGCATAATTGCATAGAGTGAAGTGGGAGAGAGGGATGAAGTGTTGAAGTACTCTTCTCTGGACATTAACACAGTACAGGAAGTGAAACGCTCCATTGAAAATCACGCAGTCACATGAAATGTATTTTTAATAAAACACAATGTACACATATGCAGTCCTATGACCATTATATTTGTTGAATCCTGAATATCAAACCTAAAATATGTCAAACAAAGCATACATTTTGTTATTTTTCTTTTTTTTTGAAACATTTAAATCAGTAGATGAGGTCATTTTCGCTTCCTATGACATACCAGACACAAACCAGGTCCACGTTGTAAAGATATGGGTATTGTTATAAGGGATCCACAGAGAGATTAACAGTATGAGAAAAACATTCTCACCCAACACAAAAGTACAAAATAGAATCAATAAATAAATCAAATATATACCATATAAATGTAATAGCTATGTTTGGTGGCTATGTTTATTATTTAGTTTTTAATCTTTTTTTTTTTTTAATCTGTAGCTTGGTATTACAACCTTTTCTCTCTAAAACATTTAGAACGGTGAAGGAGTCAATACTGAAAATACAGTCATAGGTTTTCATAATTAATGATAAACTCATCCACTATGTACATATGAGTTTGTTGCCATGCTAAGTCGAACAACTAAATTTCTTGTATCCACACTATACAGTTAGAGCATAAAGCCTTTCTGGACGTAAACATTTTGTGCTGAGAATAAAATACGCTGCAACTATGCATGGTATTTCTTAATGTTACTCTCAAAAATGTACATAATCAACACAAGGCCATCAATGGAAAGATCCGCCTCCTTCGGGGGTGGGGGGGTAAAGGGTTCAACATAAATACAGAAAAGTCCTTTTTTTCTCTCAAGACGTCAGTTATATCCGTCATTTCTCATTTCTTCTGCCGACAATCTCTTCTTCATCTTCTTCTCTTCATCTTCCTCTTCTTCTCTCTCTCTCTCTCTCTCTCTCTCTCTCTCTCTCTCTCTCTCTCTCTCTCGCTCATTCCTCCTCTCTCCGACAGTCTCTCTTTCCATCTCCATCCTCCTAAGATAGCTTGATCACTGTAGTGTCAACGTCCGTCCCTCTCTTCCTCTTCCTGCTGGCTCGGTCACCTCCTCAGTCTCTGGCGCCCCTCTTGGTTCGGTCTCCCCGGTCAGTTATGACATGTTGAGCGAAGGGGAACAAGTGAGTTCTATGAGTTCTATGATGTCATAGTGAGGGGGGGGGGGGGGTGGGGTCACGGTGGGGTCACAGGGCAGGAGGGGGGTTGGGGGAGGTGGGGGTTGATCTGATCTGTCACTGGTACAGGGGGTTTAGGGTTGGGGTTTGGGGTGGGGGGGGGGGTGAGCAGCAGGAGGCAGAGAGACAGACATATAGAGCGTGTTTTTTTTTCTATGTTTGTTAGACATGATGTGTATAGTGTCTTGTCAGTAATCGGGTGTGTTTGACTGGGGGGACTGGGCTAGGGGAGGTGGGTGGTATTTGGGGAGTGGGGGTGGAGGTGGGGGAGGGGGGTGGTGGGGGGATGAGGAGGGAGTGGTGAGGGGGGGGGGGGGGGGACAGGTGTGGAGCAGCGGCTAGCAGCTTTCTTGTTCTTGGTTCCACGGGGTGTGGCGATTTCTACTCGCTCAGTCCCTCACTGGCTGGCGCGCACGGACGCCAGGTGGTCGCTGTGCTGGTTCTGGGCCCGGAACCGGAGCCTCTGCTTGTTAGACTTCTTCTTTGGTTCTTTGGATCGGTGCTTCACTGACACTCCTGGAATCACAAGGAAGAAGAAGAAGAAGAAGAAAAGGTCAACCAAAAAAGCAATCGATCGTTGTTTAAAACATCACTTCAATCCCTCTGGAGTCTCTCGAAAAGTCCACTGACCAGTCATCTACACAGTACATACAGGACGTCTGTCTGGATCAGGGGAGGCTGGTGGAGGTGGAAATCGTAGGGCGTCCTCCGATTTCTACCTTCAACAGCCTCTACTGGTCTGGACCCATTCACCCACTCAAAGCTAACAGACCAGGGGCTGCTGGGGGCTGGCAACAGGACTTCAGACTGTGTGTACCCCCAGAGAACAAACCTTTATCCACCCCTCCCCCCTTCCCATCACTTCCACTCACACTTCTGGTGGAACACGGAGAGGGGGGTGGGGGGAGGGGGGGGAGAGGGGGGTGGAGGAGGGGGCGAGGGACAGGGGAAGTTGCATAAAACTTTTGAACTGGAAAGGTCCTCCAGACAAGGTTAATGCATCCCAGGTGTCGCTGGGGTGGGCAAGGCATGCTGGGAGTGGGAACAGACGTTCCTGTGCTGATGGAACCTCATGTGGCAGAACCTCTGACCCACCAATGGCTCACCATGACAGGCCAGCGCTGGCTACCCCAACCACCAAACCAACCAACCACAACGCAGCATGCTGTTCTGACTGCCAAAGGCCACAAGTAAGATAACGAGGTGTGTGTATGTGTGTGTGTGTGTGTGTGTGTGTGTGTGAGAGAGGAAGAGAGAGCGAGAAGAAGAGAGTGTGTGTGTGTGTGTGTGTGTGTGTGTGTGCGTGTGTGTGTGTGTGTGTGTGTGTGTGTGTGTGTGTGAGAGAGGAAGAGAGAGCGAGAAGAAGAGAGTGTGTGTGTGTCTGTGTGTGTGTGTGTGTGCGTGTGTGTGTGTGTGTGTGTGTGTGTGTGTGTGTGTGTGTGTGTGGTGTGTGTGTGTGTGTGTGTGATAGAGAGAAGGGCGAGTGTGAGGGAATTCAAGGAAAGAAAAAAGCCTGATGGGGGAAAAGTCGAGTCAGGCTTGGATGACGAGATGCAATCTGGAAGCTGATCTGGCTCACACAGAAACAAGGCATGCTACGGTTCGCCGAGGGGGAAAATAGAGAAAAATGCTGCATAAAACGATGTCTAAACAGAAGGCTTTCATAGCTTGGCTGGATAATGTTATTATTACACTTGTTCAGGCCATTTCACCCAGGAAAATGAGGCAAAAGTGTGTCATGTGTGGCACAATTACCTCTGATTGCCTTCTCATATGGCCTGGCCAAGTGCCGCCACTTGAAGCGGTGTTCAAAACCAAAGCTACAACGGAGTCCAATTGTACACGCAATGAGCGCAAAAATATATATTTCCAAATATGATTAGCTCAAAATGAGGACACGCATGAGAGAACGGGTCTTCTCAACTGGTGTCACGGTTGCACAAATATCAAGCTGAAAGTAATTTCCTGTCATTAATTCAATCTCGCTATTTTTGGTCACGCCATTCCAGCCTGCCATTCCAGACCAGGGCAAAAACATGTTGCTAGGCACCCAACAGGCCTACCTCGTTTCCAATCTGCTCTCCTGCGTACAACAGCTTCAACATCAATTCCCTCTCAGGGGGACAAATCCTTTAACATCTCTTTGATGTGCAGTTTCCATGCCCCTCCAATTGAAAAAAACGTTCACAGGAAAGTTGTGAGGATTGTTGGGTAAATGTCGCTCTCGATTTCTCGGGTGACTTACAGTATGGTTACCACGGTTCGCAAACGCGTTCATGCTCAAGTCCATCTGGACTATACGTTCCTTTTCCTAACAGTGCATTTAAAGAGGTCTTTCTCAATCGAAAACAGTGTTGCTATGGGCTTCAAAAACATGGCCTTCAATGCAATCAACTCAGGATGAATTAACTCTGATGGCAGTAAAGCTCACAGACAATACCATATGAAACCCCTCTGTAGCCGTGCCTGAACCCAGATGGACCTCTCCTTTAAGCCACTAGAACAATATCCCGTCTTATAAAACAAGGTTGTATTTATGGCATTTGCGTGTAGAGCAAATATAGAGCTCCTGAGAACCTAGCCTTTCTGGGATAGCAAGGAGAACAGGCAGGGCATCTATAATCCACCATGTTTTGAGATTTTACAACTCAATACTGTATGTACCATTCTTCTTACAACACACTCACTGACAGTATACAGCACCTTTACATCTGATCGACAGGTTGAATTATTTAGACAACCATCAGGACAAAATACTGTTGCAGGTTTGAGTCTACAAAGGTGAAGAGATCATTCCCCTTGACAGTGTCCATCATTGTGGGAAGCTAAAGCCCCTTGTAATATCCTTCTTCTAGAGTGGCATACAGGAAGAGCCATCCGACTGAGCTGATGAACATTGACTCTCCATAAACACTTTCCATGAGAGTATCAGCAATCAGCATGTTTGGCTTTCCAAGCAATATTTCATAACCTACCTTCTCCAGAGTGACAGCTAGAGGGCAACCAATACCAAGACAAACCCCTTCCAGCTGTCTCTCATACAGTACAATGCCTGATGCATAATCACAGCACGGCTCCCTTCCACACTGAAGCATTTCCTCCTCCGACCTCATAGACAGAGAGCTTTCATCATGTCATATTTACAATATAATCACTTAAGCTGATTACCCGGGTTCACAGAAGAAACAGTTTAATTTACCGGGAATGAAATGATTAAGTCAACTCAATTGCTTTCCAAAAACCAGGAATAAATTCATAAATCTGAGAGCGAGTACAGATAATTGTGTCCTGGAACGAACAGAAAGCGTAATTTTCACATCATAACTGCCACACCAAGAATTGCAAATCACTGCCAAAAAGGAAGAGTGACTGTTATCTCCAAAAATGCATTTGAGTTTTTCTTTTATTTTCCTTTTCCGTTTTGTCTGCACTTAGCTTCAATTCTGAAATACTTACTTTGACATTGTTTAGTTTTCTTTTGTAGATAAAATCAGCAGCTGCCAACTAAACTTTTGAGTGTAGACAAGTTAGACAAACTAACAAACAAATAAAGTGAAACTTATAAGCAAATCAAAATGTTTTGTATCTTCAAATCAGTAAGAGAAGCAGTTGTGGCATGAATGTTTATCTCTGATGAGGATGACCCCGCCACTACCACTGTGTGTGTGTGTGTGTGTGTGTGTGTGTGTGTGTGTGTGTGTGTGTGTGTGTGTGTGTGTGTGTGTGTGTGTGTGTGTGAGTGTGGGCAAGCATACAGAGATCCCACAGATAAAACGCTTGAACTGACTGCATGAACTAAGTCACTTTGTGGTCTAATTCTAAACTTTCAACCTGGTGAAAGTCTTGGAGGACGCTCCCAATGTGCGTGTGTGTGTGTGTGTGTGCATGTGTGTGTGTGTGTGTGTGTGTGTGTGTGTGCGTGCGCTTCCATATCAGCTCAGGGTCTCTGAGAAATGCATCTCAGACCCTCTAATGTCACACACAATCTTATCAGCTGCCAAAGCACCTGGCATGGGAAGATTACACTTCCCTGCATGCACTGGGGTGAGAGTTCCACCCTGACCCCTAGTGACCGGACATTCCAGACCCAATCCCAT